>NW_007726219.1:132403-148286 GCF_000696425.1 Galeopterus variegatus | reverse complement strand
CTGGACCGGGGTCTCTTCCCGCTCGGTTTTGTCGGCCTCTGGCTCAGGGAGGCCCGACACAAGAGAATACAGACAAACCAATGAAATCAGAAAAACAATTCATGATTTGAATTGGAACTTTAACAAAGATATAGATATTAAAAAAAATCAAACAGAAATCTTGGAATTGAAGAATTAATGAAATGAAAAAATATATCAAAGAGTCTCAATAGCAGTCTAGATCACAAACATAAAAGAATTTCTGATCTTGACAGGCTGGCCAGTTAGTTCTATTAGTTAGAGCACAGCTTTATAATACCCAGGTCATGGGTTTGGATCTCCTCACTGGCCAGAAGCCAAAAACAAAAACAAAGCCTATAAATTTTGAGATGCTATTAAGCAAATATTCAAATCATGGGCATTCCAGAAGGTGAAGAAAACAAAGATATTGCTGACATATTTAATAAAATAATAGCTGAAGACTTACCTAGTCTTGGAATAGATATGAACATCCAAATCCAGGAAGCTCAAAGGTCCCCAAATAAATTCAACCCCAAAATGTCCCCTCTAAGACATGTGGTAGTCAGATTGTCAAAAGTTAAAGCCGAAGAGAGAATTCTAAAAACAGCAAGGAAAAAGCATCAGGTCACTTATAAGGGAATTGCCATTAGACTAACAGCAGACTTCTCAGCAGAAACTCTATAGACCAGTAGAGAATGGGATGGTACATTCAAAATACTGAAAGCAAAAAACTGCCAGCCCAGAATATTATACTCAGCAAGCTGTCCTTCTGAAGATATGAAGGAGAATTAAAGTCTTTCTCAGGCAAGCAAAAATTAAGAGAATTCATTACCACCAGCCTGGCTTTATAAGAAATGCTTAGGGGAGCCCTAAATCTAAAAGAGAAAGAACAATAGCAACCATCATGAAAACACCTGAAAATATAAAAATTACTGGTAAAACTGATACACAAACTAGAAAGAGAAGGGAATCAAACCTTATCAATACAGAAAACCACTAAACAACAAGATAAACAATAAAAAAAAGGATATACAAAACAATCAGAAAACAACCGACAAAATGACAGGGGTAGGACTTCACATATCAATAATAACTTTGAATGTAAGTGGATTAAATGACCCAATTACAAGGCATTGACTGACTGTATAAAAATATGATCCATCTATATGGTGCCTACAAGAAACATACCTTATCTACAAAGACTTACACAGCCTGAAAGTGAAGGAATGGAAAAAAATATTTCACACAAATAGAATACAAAAGCAAGCAGGAGTAGCTATACTTATAACAGACCTTAGATCAAAATTTGTTTTAAGAGATGATGAAGAGTGTTATAAAGGGAACAGTACAGCAAAAGGATATAACAATTATGAATATATATGCATGTAACACTAGAGCACTCATATATAATGCAAATATTATCAGATCTAAAGGGATAGACATCAACACAATAATATTTGGGGACTTTAACACTTCACTCTCAACATTGGACAGATCATCGAGACAGAAAAGCACAAAGAAATATTGGATTAAATGGCTCCATACCAGATGGACCTAACAGATATTTATAGCACATTTCATCCAATGGCTGCAGAACACACATTCTTTTCATCAGCACACAGAACATTCTCCAGGCCACAAATGCTGGGCCACAAAGGTAGTCTCAACAAGTTCAGAAAAATAGAGATCATATAAGCATTTTTCTGACCATAGGAATAAAACTAGAAATCAATAACAAGGGGAACTTTCAAAACCACGAATATGTAGAAATTAAACCGCATGCTCCTGAATGACCAATAGGTCAAAACGAGTAGGAAGGAAATGAAAAAATTTCTTGAAGACAAAAACATAACATACCAAAACCTATGGGATACAGCCAAAGCAATATTAAGAGGAAAGTGTATAGCAATAAATATCTACATAAAAAAAAAGTTTAAATAAACAGCCTAACAATGTGACCAAGGAACTAGAAAAGCAAGAAATAGCCAAGCCCAAATAAGGACAAGAAAGGAAGTAATAAAAATCAGAGCAGAGATAAATGAAATTGAGACTAACAATACAACAGATCATTCAATGAAAAGCTGGTTTTTGAAAAGATAAACAAAATCAACAAACCATTAGTCAGACTAACCAAGAAAAAGAGAGAAAAGACCCGAATAAAATCAGAACTGCAAAAGGAGACATTATAACTGATACCTCTGCAGTACAAAAGATCATTAGAAACTTATGAACAATTACATGCCAATAAATTTGAAAACCTAGAGGAAATGGATAAATTCCTGGGCACATACGACCTGCCAAGACTGAACCAAGAAGAAATAGAAAGCTGGAGTAGACCCATAACAAGTAACAAGATTGAATCAGTAATAAAAAAGTCTCCCAGCAAAGAAAAACCCAGGACCAGATGGCTTTAATGCTGTATTCCACCAAACATTTAAAGAAGAACTAATACCAATACTTCTTAAAGTATTTCAAAAAATTGAAGTGGTTGGAGTTCTTCCAAACTCATACTATGAGGCCAGCATTACCCTAATTCCAAAACCAGGTAAGGACACAACAACTACAACCAAAAAAGAAAAGTGCAGACCAATATCCCTAATGGACATAGATGCAAAAATCCTCAATAAAATACTAGCACACCAAATCCAACAGCCCATTAAAAAGATAACACACCATGACCAAGTGGGATTTCTACCAGGGACACAAGAATGATTCTACATAAGCAAATCAATAAATGTGATATATCACATCAACAGAATGAAAGGAAAAAGAACACGATCATCTCAATAGATGCAGAAAAAGCATTTGATAAAATTCGACATCCCTTCATGGTAAAAATAAATCTCAACAAATTAGGCATAGAAGGAAAGTGTCTTAATAAAGGTTATATATGACAAAGCCACAGCTAACATCACATTGAACAAGACAGAACTGGAACAGGACAAGGATGCCCACTCTCACCACTTTTATTCAACACAGTACTAGAAGTCCTAGCCAGAGCAATTAGGCAAGAGAAAAAAATAAAGGGCATCCAAATTGGAAAGGAGGAAGTCAAATGGTTTATTTGCAGATGACATGATTTTAGATAGTAACCTAAAGACTACAAACATCTCTTAGACCTAATAAATTCAGTAAAGTTGCAGGATACAAAATCAATGTACAAAAATCAGTAGCATTTCTATATACCCACAACAAACTTGCAGAAAAGGAAATCAAGAAAGCAATCCCATTTACAATATCAACAAACAAATAAAATACCGAGGAATAAATTTAAATAATGAGATGAAAGATCTCTACAAGGAAAACTATAAAACACTAATTAAAGACATTAAAACACAAAAATGGAATGACACCCCATGCTTATGGATTGGAAGAATCAGTAGTGTCAAAATGACCATTCTACCCAAAGCAATCTACACATTCAGTACAATCCCCATCAAACTACCAATGACATACTTCACAGAAATAGAAAAAACAATTCAAAAATTTATGTGGAACAACAGAAGACCCCAAATAGTCAAAGAAACCCTGAGCAAAAAGAACAAAGTGGGGGGCCGGCCCGGTGGCGCACTGGATAGTGCGCCGCTTGGGAAGCGCGGCGGCGCTCCCGCCCGAGGGTTCGGATCCCACATACAGACCGGTTCCCGCTCACTGGCTGAGCGAGGCGCGGGAGCAACACCGAGGGTTGCAATCCCGTTGCCGGTCCCCGGTCCGGTACGGGGGCAACACTGAGGGTTGCGATCCGTTGCCGGACACGGAAAAAGACAAAAGACAAAAAAAAAAAAAAAAAAAAAAAAAAAAAAAAAAAGAACAAAGTGGGGGCATCACGCTCCCTGACTTCAAAATATACTACGAGGCTATAGTAATCAAAACAGCATGGTACAGGCACAAAAGCAAACATGTAGACCAATGGAACAGAATAGAGATTTCACAAATAAACCACATACCTACAGCCAACTGTTTTTCAACAAAGGAGCCAAGAACATACATTGAAGAAAGGACAGTCTCTTCAATAAATGGTGCTGAGAAATTTGGACGCCCATATGCAGAAGAATGAAACTAGACCCCTATCTTTCACCATATACCAAAATCAACTCAAAGTGGGTTAGAAACCTAAATGTAAGACCTAAAACTATAAAACTTCTAGAAGAAAACACAGGAAAAACACTCCAGGGCAAAGATTTTATGAATGAGACTTTAAAGCATGCTACTAATAAAAAAGACTTCTAAAGCACTGGCAATAAAAGCAGAAATAAACAAATGTGGTTATATCAAACTAGAAAGCTGCACAGCAAAAGGAACAATCAACAGAAAAGAAAACCTGCAGAATGGGAAAAAATATTTGCCAACTATGCATCCAACAGGAGATTAACATCCAGAATATACAAAGAACTCAGTAGTAAAAAAACAATTTGATTAAAAAAATGAGCAAATAAGCTGAATAGACATTTCTCGAAAGAAGACATACAGGTGGCTAACAGGTATATGAATATATGTTCAGCATCACTAATCATCAGAGAAATACCTATAAAAACCACAATGAGACCTCATCTCATCCCAGTTGAGATGGCTGTTATCAAAAAGAAATAACATATGCTGGTGAGGATGTGGAGAAAGGGGAACTCTTCTTGTTGGTGGGAATGTAAATACAGCCATTATGGAAAACGGTATGGAAGTTTCTCAAAAAACTTCAGACAGGACTACCATATGATCTAGCAGTCCCACTCCTGGGTATATATCCAAAGGGAAGGAAATCAGCAAGTCAAGGGACACCTGTACTCTCATATTTGTTGTGGCTGTATTCACACCAGCCAAGATTTGGAACCCACCTAAATGTCCATAAACAGATGATTAAGGGCCGGCCCGGTGGCACACTGCTACAGTGCGCCGCTTGGGAGCGCGGTGGCGCTCCCGCCGAGGGTTCGGATCCCACATACAGACCAGTTCCCGCTCACTGGCTGGGCGAGGTGTGGGGGCAGCGCCGAGGGTTGCGATCCCGTTGCCAGTCCCGGTCCGGTACGGGTGCGACACTGAGGGTTGTGATCCGTTGCCAGACACGAAAAAAGACAAAAAGGAAAAAAAAAAAACAAAAAACAGATGATTAAATAAAGAAAATGTGGTATATATACATAACGGAATACTACTCTGCCATAAAAAAGAATGAAGTTCTGCCAGTCGCAGCAACATGGATGAGCTTGGAGAAAATTATGTTAAGTGAAATAAGCCAGGCACAGAAAGAGAAATATGGCATGTCCTCACTCGTAAGTGGGAGCTAAAAAAAAGATAAAGGTACAATAATCACAATAATTCGTTGAACTTGGAAAAGGAGAGAATGGAACTTAGGACACTGGAAGAGGGAAAGGGTTAGCAAGAAATTGGTAAAGGGCCACAAAAAACGATTACATTGTGTAATGATAAATATAGTAATTATCTTAATTTGAGCATCACATATTGCATACAGGTATTGATATTCAATGCTGTACCCCACAGATGTGTACAATGAATTATGTTTCAATAAAAACAAAATAAAAAAATAATTCAGCCCAATTGAATGATGGAAGAAAGATGTAAATAGATAAAGATATAATTAGGCAATCAGTTATAGTCCAATTGAACAATAGCAGGAAGATATAAATAGGCAATCATATGACCAGAAAGTATACGAAATCAATGTTTAGTCTTATTTTCAAGTGAGAATGTGGCAGAGTTTGGGAATCCAGACGGGAGGAGGAGTTACCTGGTTAACATACAAGCAGGACAGGAACTGCAAGACCCTTGGCCTTCAGAGGGTTCATTTATTAATTATTTGACTTTGAGCGAGTTTTTTTTTTTTTTCCCTTTTTGTCTTTTTTCGTGTCCGGCAACGGATTGCAACCCTCAGTGTTGCGCCTGCACCGGGCCGGGACCGGCAACGAGATCGCAACCCTCGGTGTCGCGCCCGCACCTCGCTCAGCCAGTGAGCGGGAACCGGTCTGTATGTGGGATCCGAACCCTCAGCGGGAGCGCCGCCATGCTCCCAAGCAGCGCACTGTAGCAGTGCGCCACCGGGCCGGCCCTTTGAGCGAGTTTTTTGCCTCACTGTCCCATCTTTTGTAGTTGTCAGAGCATGAATGCATTACCGTTATACAGTACAAAGATGAGTACTTGGCACAGTATGTTCTGTGTAAACACTGGCCACTATTCATGATCTGTGTAATGTAGGTTCATATCACAGTGGCATACATTTTTCTTTTTTGAGACCAGCCACACTGCGCTCAGCCAGTGAGCGCTGTGAGCGCACCAGTCATCCCTATATAGGATCCAAACCCGCGGCAGGAGCGCTGCTGCGCTCCCAGCGCCGCACTTTCCCAAGTGCGCCATGAGCTCAGCCCTAATTTTTCAATTGCTAAAAGTAAAAAAAAGAACGATAATAGTTGTTGTGATTGCGGATGTGGTGTTGTAAATTGTTCAATATTTTTGGAGGGCCTTTTGGAAGTATTTATCAAAATTAAAAAGCTGGAGCAGGGACATGACCTTTGTCTCCGAATAATAGGTCTGAGGGTGGAGTAGGGATTGAATGTGCTCTCAGTAGCCCCAGAACCTGTAGGTGAGAGACACTGGAAGACAGACTTTGGCTGTACAAGGATGAAGTCTCCATTCAGACAGAGTGGCTCAAAGATGGTGTAGACGGCCCAGGTAGAAGGTGAGCTCCCCATCACAGGAGGTGTGCAGGTAGACCAGATCTCCACTCCACCCCCTCATTTCCCTATCTGTGACTCCACCGGCATGCCAATCCCTTACATAGGAAAAACTTGTGCTCCAGGCCTCGAGGACATGATCTTCAGGAGCCCCAGGCAGGCTGAGCCTGGGCTGCGGGTCCTGCCCCTGAAGACCTCTCCAGCTTCTAATCCCCTCTCCCTGCTCAAAGTTTGCCTGGGAAAGCTTGTTTGGCCCTCATCTTGCCCTTTGTCCATCTGGGGTTGAATGTCACCGTTCTCTCTTGAACAGAGACCGCCTTTGAGGGGGTTTCACGATGATCTGAGGAAACAGGAGCACTGGGCAGGCAGCCTTCAATGGGCCATGCCTCTCTCAGAGCAGACACCGGGCAAAGTGCACTGCCGGTTTTCCTGCTTCATTCTCAGGAAGCCTGATTGAAACCCCATCGGGGTGGGGGTTTTCCAAAACTTTCACTCAAACTTTGGGCAAAGCTGTCATCTGGGATCACATGTTTGGTGCTGGCCACCGGTGCTGGCCGCAACTGCCTGGTGGTGTTCCCGGGCTTGGTGCCTTGGGCAGGGCCCAAAGTTCCCTCTTTTTTTTTTTTTTTTTGTCCTTTTTGAGACCGGCCGCACTGCGCTCAGCCAGTGAGCCCACCGGTCATCCCTATATAGGATCCGAACCCGCGGCAGGAGAACCGCCGCGCTCCCAGCGCCGCACCCTCCTGAGTGCGCCACGGGCTCGGCCCCCAAAGTTCCCTCTTGTCAGGGAAGTCCCTCGAGGTTTTGTGGACTCTTCTGGCATGCAGTTGTTTACAAAGACTTTGGCTCCTACTTTCTCAGGTGAGCCTCCCCAGGGCTGGGAGTCTGGCCTCAACTAACCACTCTACAGATGAGGAAGCCGAGGCCCAGAGAGCAAGTTCCAGGCCTCTGCCACCTCTGAGTCTCTGGCGTGACCTTCATTGGCTTCAGGCTAAATGGCCCTGGCTGAGTAGGCAGGGTATGCTGGCCCAGGGCCAAGGGAGCAGCCGGTCCCTGGGGTGGGCTCCTGCATGCTTTGCTGTCATCTTGATGGGCCCACAGCTAAGAAACGGTGAGTCGGTGATGTGAGATAAATCTGACCGCTCACGTTGGCTGGAGCCACAGCAAGGGCTGTGGGTGAGTGGGGTCACTTGAGAGGGTAGAATCAGGCATTCTTGGTCTAAATGGTTCCATTGGGCTGTGTAGTCACCCCCTGCCCTGCCCCAAACCATGCACCTGAGCCAAGCCCTTAGTACTTGGCGCATCCTGTGCCGAGGGCCACAGCCAGTAAATGAGAGAGCCTCAGCAGCGCTGACCGCCCCTGCCCTGCCCCAAACCATGCACCTGAGCCAAGCCCTTAGTACTTGGCGCATCCTGTGCTGAGGGCCACAGCCAGTAAATGAGAGAGCCTCAGCAGCGCTGACCAACCTGTTAGGCCCAGCAGGCCCAGCAGGCCCAGCGCCAGCACCAACAATGCTTTGTGGAGCTTATGAAAGTGTTTTAATTTCTTTTATAATCAGAAGGAAAAAAATGAACTCTCAGGTCAAAGTAAATGTTTTAATATTATAATATTAACATATTTGTCTTTATATCAATGTGATCGTAAAACAGAATTTTTAATAATTTTTATGGAGGAAGGGCCAATGAAAGTTGCAATGCAGCCCTGAGCGTCGGTCGGTCCCCTGGACTCACACCCGTCCCCTGTGTGGCTTGGACCCACCTCGAAGTTGACCTCATTCTGCTCTCCAGACCGGGGCTCGCTTGAGGAGAGGTGCAAGCTCGCATTCTTCTGGTGGGTTTTCCATTTCCAGGGATTATGGCTCTAAAGGAAAGCGTCTTTGGGGCAGTTTCAATACAAACACCGGGATGCTTTTAAAAATAGAATTTTCAAATAAAAACTCTTAAACCATGGATTTTGAGCATTAAACTTGTTCAGTAGTCACAAAATCAAAACCTTCCGTCTCACGTCGACTGGGTTCTTGCCGCTGCGGGGCTGCAGAGGAAAGTTCTCGGCTCAGGCTCTCCGTGAGCTGCACTGCTTGTCCGCCTCGCCCATCAAAAGCGCAGCTCATGGCGAGAGGCTCGGAGCCAGCATTTGTTACTCCAGGAGAGCTCTCTCCCATTGCCTGAAACGCTGCACCCCCATTTCTGTATTTTCCCTGTTTTTACACCTGACAAAACATCCATTTGTGTTGTTAAAATATTTGGAATCCTTAGCAATGGAATGAAAAAAGTCGCAATTTACAAAGAGCAAAGTGGTCTCCGGGGTGACGTGGACTGTGCTAAGGGTCCCCCTAGCACCCCAAGATGAGCCTGGGTGGGCCAGCCAGTGGGGCACCTCAATGGCTGCAAGGTCACCTCCAGCCCCTGCTTAGCCACTGTCCTCTCCACCCTGCAGAGCCCTCTGCCCCAGACACTGCCTGGCACACCAGGGCCCGAGCTCAGAAACGGGGTGAGTGCCGCTGTGGGCTGGGCTGGCTAGTGAGTGTTAAACTTTCAGGAATTTTGTGAGCTATTCCATTAAAAAACAAAGATAATAAATGCTGAGAACTCATCACTCCTTAGTTATTTTACTACATTTTACACTGTGTATGACCCTCAGGTTATTTATGTCCTGCATCTGGGCGGCAGGAATACTCCGTGTGCCACTGTGCTGTGTTCCTAACTCCAGGTTCAGTTCATCGGTCTGGGTGGTGGCGGGCAGGGCTTGCACCTCGGAAACTGGCAAAGGCGAGAAGTCAGGGCTGGACTTAACGTCCCGCTGACCGTCTAATTTTAGGAAAGTGATAGACTTGAAGGGGTGGAGAGAAAGGGATGTTAATGCTGCACATTTACCTGAGAAGTATGTTGTCCTGTAGCCATTACACTATGACTGGCACAAAAAAACTGAGGAAATACCCTCCAGTGTTCACAAACAGTCATCCATGAGGCATCACTTGCATCACTGCCCACATGTGAAGTTCCTGTGCCTTTGTTGTCTCACTTAAAAGGAATGAAAATATCAGCCAACGTTAATGCCAGAACAGCTCTTGGTTGTCAACTGGAACCATAGATTGGCCATGGATACAAGAGTTCAGCAAAAATCAGCAAAAGTATTCTGTGAGAATCAACTGACTGTGGAGTTTATTATAAGGAGAATTATGTGAGGAGTCTTCCAAAGTTCGTGGGAAGATTCATATTCACTTCTTTTATTTTTTATTTTTGGCAGCTGGTGGGCAGGGGATCCAAACCCGTGACCTCGGTGTTAGAACACCGTGCTCTAACCAGCTGAGCTAAGCTGGAGTCTTCCAAAGTTCGTGGGAAGATTCATATTCACTTCTTTTATTTTTTATTTTTGGCAGCTGGTGGGCAGGGGATCCAAACCCGTGACCTCGGTGTTAGAACACCGTGCTCTAACCAGCTGAGCTAAGCTGCCAGTACTTATCTTTTAATTCCCTTTTTTCATGAACTTTTTGAGGTATCCTCATAGATTTTATTATTTGTGGATTGTGTACTACACATCTCTAATCAGTAGTATTTTAAAACGTATTTATTATGGGGATTCACTGTAATGAGTATAACTCTCGTCCGCGGGGGAGGCGGCTGTCTCCGGGGTTGGCCCTCTCCTGACTGGGCAGCTGGGATCAGGAGAGCCCCTTAAAGTTCCATCCTGCCCCCCTGCGGGAAGCCCGGGCATTCAGGCCCCTGGAAAAGTAAAACCTTCTCTCACTCGGAGCAGCCCCTGGAAATCCCCTCTGGGTCCCCGGGGATTTGCCCTCACTTCCAAGACTGTCTGTTCTGTACAGGTTCCTCAGTCCGAATCCGGGCGCAGTGAAGGGCTGGCTCCTGCACGTGGCGGGAGGGTGCGTGCTGCTTTCCGGACCATGCACCGCCCTCCCTCCCTGCAGACAGCCTGTTGTTGCTAACAGACACATTGGGGGCTTTGCATGTGGTCTTCCTCCCTTTGATTCAGCGGACTCCAGGGTATTGAGGTGCTCTCGGGGGTCCTGCAATGTCAGCTGGGGGCTCCAGAACCATAGAAGAGCCAGAGGATGGGGGGAGGACAGAAGAAGGAGAGTGGGGGCGAGGCAGGCAGAGCAGAACTTGCTTCAGTGAATCCAGGGACAGATCCCAGGCTGCCCCTTCCCAGGGTCCTGCTGGGTGGCATCCCTTACCAGGGAAGGCAGGGTAGGGGGGTTCTCTGGTGTCCTTCCCTGACCACCCAGTGCCCTTGGGTTGATTGTGCTTGCGTGGAGGGTGTCTGGCCTGCAGCGGCACTGAGCAGAGGGAAGGTGGTGGCAGGGCTCATGGGTCCCAGTCCTCTGCTGCTTGATCTGAATTACCCTCATTGTTTTATCCTTCTGATTATTTAATATTAGTTTATTTAGAAACCAGCATAAAGAAGTAAGCAAACACCACTTGTAAATTCCACCTTCCAAAACTAACCACAATTTATATGCTGGTTGCTGGTATATATCCATTTTCTCATTTTTTTTTCTTTACAATCTCCTCTTTTTTTTTTAAACGTATGCACAACAGAAGCACAAGTTTGCACCACTGGGATTGTGCTGCCGACATTGTTATGTAATGTTGACTGCTTTTCATTATCAGTGAACGCTGACCGTATTTCCCCCAGGTCACTGAGTGGTGTTCTCTTAACCAAGGTATTATGCATACTATTCCATTGAATGGGTACCTTATTTTGGCTCAGTTGCAAATATTTTGTCATTTGCATAATGACTTTTTCTTTGGCACATTGCCCCCCTCCCTGGGTTACTTTTTTGTTACTGATTTCTGATTTGATCGCATCTTTGGCCTCAACAAATAGTCTTTGACATGTCATTATCTCTTTTTTATTGTGGTAAAATACACATGACATAAAATTTATCATCGTGACCATTTTTAGTATACAGTTCAGTGTCATGGGTGCATTCACATGGTCGTGCAACAAGGTCTCTAGAGCTTTTGCATCTTGCAAAACTGAAACTGTCCCCATTAAACAGTAACTCGCCATTCCCCCTCTCCCCAGGAAACCACAGTTCTGCTTTCTGCTGTGAATCTGACTACTCTAGGGACCTCGTATAAGTGGAATCAGGCAGTATTAGCTTTTGTTGTGACTGCCTTATTTCACTTAGCATAAATGTCTTCAGGGTTCATCTGTGTTGCAGCATGTGTCAGAATTTCCTTTCTTTTAAAGGCTGAATAATATTCCGTTGTATGTATATGCTAATTTTATCCATTCATCCATTGATGAACACTTGGGTTGTTACCACATTTTGCTTATTGTGAATAATACTGCTGTGAACATGGCTGTACAAATATCCCTTTGAGATCTTGTTTTCAATTCTTTTGAATATATACCCAGAAGTGGAACTGCCGGATCACATGATAATTCTATGTTTAATTTTTGAGGAACCACCACACTGTTTTCTACAGCGGCTGCACCATTTTGCAGTCCCCTCAGCAGTGCACTAAGCTTCCAGTTTCTCCACATCCTCACCAACACTTGTTATTTTCACGTTCTCTATAATTTTGGAGACAATCTGTACAAATTGTTGTGTGCATTCAAAATGTTGTTAGATACATATCTATATATGCCCATTCCGTCAAGCTTGCTAATTGTCTTGTTCAAACCCACATCCTTATAGATGTTTCTTCTGCTTGATTCGTCCCATACTGAAAGAGGTGTTTAAAGGCTCCCATGTACTATGATAAACAATTGATTTCTCCGTATACTTTTTCCCTGGCATCTGTTTCTTCCATTGCCTTTAAATCTTTCTGAATTCCTGTATTCTAACTGTGTCTCTTATAAACATTGAGTCAGTGATCTTTGTTTTTACCTGGAGAGTTTATTCTATTTGGACTTATTATCATCTTATTAAGTGCTCTCTATTTTTTTCACTTTTTGTTCCTTCTCAGCTTCACTTTTTTGGCCTTGTTTTAGAGAAAGAAAAGTTCTTATCTTTTTCCTATTCAGTTTTCCTAGATTGGTCTAGTTTGGAAGTTATGCATTGTGTGATTGTTATTTTAATGGTTACTGTAGCTGCATTGACATTGGTATTTTACAAAGTCTAAGATTGATCAATTTCTTTAGCTTTCTCCAAATAATAGGAGGACAACTGCAATTTAGTGTTTAGTTTTATTCCATTTTTAACTCACAAATTAAACATTTTATTGTTGTTTAGGCAACCAAGGTTTGTCAAAATCTATTCACGTACTCACTGGTATCTGCTCCTCATTCCTTCTTGCATCCCATACTTTCCATCTGGGATCCTTTTTCTTCTTTCTAAAGTTGATCCTTTAGAATTTCCTTTAAGGAACATATGGCACAGCACGCGGAATTGTCTGGAAATAACCCTAGAGGCTCACTAAGGGTTTCCTGGATAATGAGCCAGTTGAAACTACCCCCGCCCCACTCGACCTGCCTTCTTTTAGTGGGAGGGACTGTGTACAGGAACATCCCATGGGGCCCAGGTGCGGGGCAGCTGGCTACCCCAGACGGCACACAGCTGGCACCCCAAATCCCAGCTGCCTGCTGCCAACCGGGGTCGTTCTCCTGCTAACAAGTTGCTTCCTATTTGCCTTACAAGGGAAGCAGTGGGGCTGGTGCTTCTCCCCTGGAAGGTGAGCCTGTCTCTGTGTGTGAGCAGAACAAGGGGAGGGTTAGGAGACCTTTGCTTTGTGTCTCTTGCCACCACTTGCCCAATAAAGCTTTTTCTGTAGCTCACACTGTGCTGCTAGAGAAGTCATCCAAGCTCTGTTTCATGGCAGGGGATGGCCACCAGGGGCCCACCTTTTGGGGACAGTGCCTTTTGGTGGTCAATTCTTTGTCTTATCTATTTTGTCATCGTTCTTGAAAGGTAGTTTCACTGGGTGTAGAATCCTAGGATGACAATTGTTTTCCTTAAGCTCATTGAGGACGTCACTCTAGTGCATTCCAGCATTCATTGATACTGTTGAGAAGTCAGCTTTCAGTTACATTCGTTTCCTGTGTGATCTCTTGTCTCTCTCTGGCTGCTTTTTAAATCCTTTTCCTTGGTGTCCTGTAGCCTCGCTATGTTGTATTTAGGTGTGCGTTTAAAAAAATACAGCTTGGGCCGGCCCGGTGGCGCACTGGATAGTGCGCCGCTTGGGAAGCGCGGCGGCGCTCCCGACCGAGGGTTCGGATCCCACATACAGACCGGTTCCTGCTCACTGGCTGAGCGAGGTGCGGGAGCAACACCGAGGGTTGCAATCCCGTTGCCGGTCCCCGGTCCGGTACGGGGGCAACACTGAGGGTTGCGATCCGTTGCCGGACACGGAAAAAAGACAAAAGACAAAAAAAAAAATAAAAATAAAAAAAAAATAAAAAAATACAGCTTGCTAAGGATTCGCTGAGATACCCAGGTTTCCAAATCTGGAAAATTTTCATTCTCATCTCCTTTAATGTCCTCAAGGTCCATCCCTGTTGTAGCAAGTAATAGGATTTTCTTCCTTTTTAAGGCTGAAGAATATTTCATTGTATGAATACACCACATTTTATTTGTCCATTCATCTGTCAGCGGACACTTGGGTTGTTTCTACCTTTTGGCTCCTGCAAATAATGCTGCTATGAACTTGGGTGCACAAATGTCTGTTCTAGACCCTGCTTTTGATTCTTTTATATGTTCCCAGGAGTAGGATTGCTGGATGGCAAGGTAATTCTATGCTTCATTTTTTGAGGAGCTGCCATAATGTTTTCCATAGAGGCTGCACCGTCTTACATGCCCATCAGCACTGCGCAAGGGCTCCGATTTCTCCACATCCTCACCAACACTTGTTATTTATTTATTTTTTAAAATAGTGGCCATCCTGATGGGTGTGAAATGGCATTGTGTTGTGGTTTTGTTTGTATTTCCCTGAAGATTAGTGATGTTGAACATCTTTTCAAGTGTTACTGGTCACTGGGGCATCCGCTTTGGATACATGCCTGTACAAGTCCTTCGGCTGTCTTTTTAACCAGGTTATTTGTGGTGTTCTTGTCCTCGTTGTCATTACTTTTTACATGGAGGGTGGAGCTCCATGGGGTGCCATCTCTATGCAGGGATTTCTTATTAGGCTCCCAGAAGGCAGGCCCTAGCCTGGTTTCTGTACCCTCTGTAGCCGTCAGAGCAGAAGTTCACGCTTGCAGGGCAGGCTCTGCAGACAGCTCGAGGTGGGGGCTGGCTCAGGCCCTGCTTGCCTGCCAGGTTCCTGTCTTCTCTGCTCTTGGCCTCTGTGGAGCCTGATGAGTGGACCAGCCTGGGATGCATTTCACAAGCTTCTTTTTACATGTTATCCGGCACTTTAGCTGTTTCCATCAGGAGGGCCAGTCACGTATCTAATCCACCATACTAGAGAAACTGTAGTTCCTGGACATTTATTTTCTTACCGTGTCTTGATTTTTTTTCTCTGCCATAAGACATATTTGCTTGTGTCTGAGAGAATAAGAGAACTTTTGTATAGATATATGTAGCATTAAGTTCATGACGTAAGGGAGAGCAGGATGTAAATGTATATCTACATCATGATTGCAATTTTATAATTATCTGCTTGTGAAAAAGGACATGAAAGGCATGTAGAGAAAAGAAAATAGGTAATTTCTTAGATTGGTGTAATGGGAGATAACTTACTTTCCTCTTAAAAATTCATTCCTCCCCTTCCTTCAGTCATGCAGTCGGTCAGTGTAGATTTCACCCTTGGCCCCTGGCCCTGTCCTGGAAGTGGGAAGAGTCAGAGACAGAAGAGATTAGAAAGTACCCGGCCAAAAGTCATTGTGCTTGTGGTGTGGATTATGTAAAAAATAAGAAGGAACATACAAATAAAGTTTAATGTAATATTGTTCTAGGAGTTATGTGCCCCATAATTCAAAGGACACTTTAAGAAAAAAACACCGCAATTTTGGGGAGGGAGGCTGGTTATCAAACAAGTGTTCCCACTGACAACAAAAATCACTGGAAAAATGTTTAAATTGTGATGTTGTTAGAACAGTGAAAGTAGGATTCCATTTTCAAAAATGTCCTTTTCACACCACTAAGAAATGCTGGCCTGGGCCGAGCCCGTGGGGCACTCGGGAGAGTGCGGCGCTGGGAGTGCAGCAGCGCTCCCGCCGCGGGTTCGGATCCTATATAGAGATGACTGGTGCGCTCACAGTGCTCACTGGCTGAGCGTGGTGCAGCCGGTCTCAAAAA
>NW_007726219.1:125129-132393 GCF_000696425.1 Galeopterus variegatus | reverse complement strand
CCACCCACCACCCAGGGGCCTGTGACCCCAGGTACTTCTCTCTGGCTCTCAGTACCTCTGGGTAAAGTGGCTGTGGAGCCTGAGGGCACTGATGGAAGCTGCTACCACAGTCCCATAGATTGTCTTTTTTTTCTTGAACTAGTTTGAGTTGAGCCTCTCTCGTTAGCAACGGGTAGTCCTGACAAATTGTCCCCCACTGTGTGAGTGAGGAAAACCTCCTCATGTGCAGACCACGGCAGAAGGTGCAGCTGGCCAGACTCTGCTGTAATACAGGCTTGGAGTCTGGGCATGGAGCAGGGCTCCTGGGCCAGAGGAAGCTGACCACAGGAGGCTGGCCAAACTGAGAGACCCATGGAGGTGCAGGTCTGAGCTGCTGGTCATGTAGGGTCAGCCTGGCATTTCTGACTCAGTGAGACCATGGCCCCTCACAGGCAGGGGCAAAAGCTCAGAGAGGGCCAAGGAGATCTGTCTGCAGAGACAGGTTGGGGCAAGTGCATAGGGAGAGGCAGAGGAGAGGGGCTGGTGAGCTAAGACAGACAGACAGGCTGCCAAAGCGACAGAGAGAGAGACAGAGAAACCAAAGGTCCAGGGAACAGTGAGAGACAAGGATAAAGAGACAGAGGGTGACAGGAGAGACCAAGAGACAGGAAGATGGTGGGGGCGGGGAGGCTGTTGTACGAGGGGTCTTCGATGTTCTGACCGACAGGTCATTAGTCGCCAGGTCTGTGGGCCAGTGACCCTTCAGACGACCTCAGCCTTCGAGTCTCCTGGAGACAAGCCTTTCCTGCAGCACCTGGCCCAGGTTGCTGACTCCCACGGAAAGCGTGTGCACCGATGCGTGGCGGTGGTTGTTTTAAGCCACTAAGTATTTTGTTATCCAGCAATAAATAACAGAGAGAGAGAGAGAGAGAGAGAGAGAGAGAGCGAGAGACAGGAAGCTGCACACACACGGGGAAGGGTTGAGAGACACAGAGTAGGATCAGAGAGAGGGACGCAGGCCGGGGGAAGCTGTGAGCTCCAGCCCAGCCTTTCCAGATCTGGCTCGGCCTGGTGCCCCAGCCACCCTGTGTCCCCCAAACTAACCAAAGACTCCTTTCCACGTCAACCAGCTTCAGTGGGTGTCTGGCCTGTTGGTTTTGTCTGACGGAACAAACCTGTCACCAGGAACTCACAGAACCGCAAGTGCTGCCTCGGCCTGGCCCCCAGGGAAGGTGGCTGTTTTCTGACTTCCAGTCTCGCCTCCTGGGCTGCACGAGGCGGGTTGAGGGGTCATCTTTGGGTCTCTTTGGGGCTCACACTCGTTTCTGAGGTGGATACAGAAAGATGCAAACCAGCGTTCCTTCTCTCCTGCCAGCACGGCAGCCGGCATGGCCTTTCCAAGCGCAGGTCTGCTCTGCACGGCTGGTTAAGACCCTTCCCTGTGGTGCCAGGACCAAACACTTAAGCAGCCCCCGGGGCCCTGCCCCCTGGGCCCCTCAGCTCACACCACCCTCCCTTCCTTGGCCTGAGGAGGGGTCTTCGTGCTGGCCGGGACTATCCTCTGGCTACGTGTGTCCTATCTTCATGGGACTCCTGGAGAAGCCCCCGCCTCTCAGCACCACACGCCTGCTGTCGCGGCCCTGGCTGCAGTGGGTGACTTGTAGATCGCACTCCCTTTACTGGATGCGTGAGTATCCGGGGCTGCTGACAGATCTACACAAACCTGGTAGCTTCAAACAACAGAAATGCATCCTGTCACAGTTTGGAGGAGAGAAGTCTGAAATCAAGGTGTCTGCAGGGCCACACTCCCTCTGGGGGCCCTAGGGGAGATGCTTCTTGCCTATCCCAGCCTCTGGGGGCCCAGGCGTTCCAGTCTCTGCCTCTGTCTGCAGGTGGGCTTTGCCTCTCTGTGTGAGTCTCAACCTCCCTCTCCCTTCCTCCTATAAAGACACCTGTCATTGGATTTGGACCTACCCTAACTCCAGGGTGACTTCACCTTGAGATCCTTAAGAATTGCGTCTGCAAAGACCCTTTTTTCAAATAAGGTCACTTTCCTGGTCCTAAAGGTTAGGCCATGGGCCTACCTGTTTTGGGGGCTGCCATTCAACCCATGACACTGGTCTGTAGGTTCTGCAGGATGGCGTCAAATTTTGCTTGCCCCTGGCCTCAGGACCCAGTGCCTGGGCGTGGCAATTTGTCGATTCTGGCTGATGAGTGACTTCAGCCATTTGTTCAATAACAACTCCTGGGCAAGCTCCCGTGAGAGAGTAAACATCCATCCACCCAGGGCACTGTCGTGGAACCCGTGTCTGCCAGGAGAGAT
The DNA here is from genome assembly GCF_000696425.1 of Galeopterus variegatus. Taxonomy (NCBI): domain Eukaryota; kingdom Metazoa; phylum Chordata; class Mammalia; order Dermoptera; family Cynocephalidae; genus Galeopterus; species Galeopterus variegatus. The sequence continues at coordinate 130,091 of NW_007726219.1, read as the reverse complement.
AGGACAGCTCCTCTCGTGGCTGTCAGTCGAGGTGAGAGATAAATGCGGCTGGGAGGGGTGGGCCGAGAAGGTGCGTGGGGCTGGGAAGGGCCAAGGTGTCCAGCCAGGGGGTGGGGCTGCCTGGAAGAAGCGGTCCCCCGGGACAGGGCGTGGGGAGGGGACTCGGGAGAGCGTGCTGGCCCTGGAGGGACACTCTCTAGAAGGGGAGCTGGGAGCTGGAGGAGGGAGGTGGGGCTCTCCTTGTTGGGGCCCTGGATGCCCTGCTGAGGAGCATGTAGATAGGCGTCCTGGGGATCAGTGAGGAGTTTGTGAGCCTGAGTGACAGAGCAAAATTAACCCGGCTGTGAGGAGGGCGAGGTGGGCCGGCTCAGGCTCCTGCGCTGCGGTGGGAGGGGAGGCAGTGAGCAGCCCCGTGTTCTGGAATCCCCTCAGTCCTGGGCGGGTGGGATGCTGGTTACCCTGGGTGGGGGAGTCACTCTCTAAGAATCTGTTGCCTCTGCTGGGAGTCACCGCTCCCGGGGGGCCTCTCCCACCTCTGGGCCTGAGATTTCTTCACCTCCCAATCCCCTCCTCCCAGCGACCAGCGCACAGTAGGTGCCTTCCACAGGCATTGCATGGAGAAAGGAGCAGGCCCAGGCAGAGGACATGTGGTCTCCTGACACCCGTGGGGTTCTCAGTCACTCCAGGGAAGACGGCAGAGCGCCTGTGAGGGACATTTAGAGGGGGCACTGGCTTGGCAGGGCTCCCAGGACAGCCCAGCAGGTTATAGGCTCAGCGCCTACACTGTCCTCAGCAGTCTCTGGCTGCTGGGTCCAGCCGGTCCTCCCAGGGGCCTCCAGTGCCAGGCTAGGCCACGTCCAGGCAGTGGCCGACCTGGCTGGGGGAGGATGGCTTGTGTGTACGGGGGCTTCAAGGGCCACCATGAGATCACTGCCCTTCTCTTCCCCTTCCCTGTCCAGCCTTGGGGCTCAGGGCCTGTTGGGACCCTGCCTCTCGGCTTGGAGCCCTGCTCCTCTCCCATCCTGTGCAGAGAGGGAGGGTGGGCTTAGCTTGGGTTGCGCTTCAAGGGCCACCATGAGATCACTGCCCTTCTCTTCCCCTTCCCTGTCCAGCCTTGGGGCTCAGGGCCTGTTGGGACCCTGCCTCTCAGCTTGGAGCCCTGCTCCTCTCCCATCCTGTGCAGAGAGGGAGGGTGGGCTTAGCTTGGGTTGGGGTGTGGGAGGAGAAGGTGGGACCAGAGCAAGGCTGTCATGAGCATTAGCAGCCATGGCACCGATGTCCACTTTGTTCTGAGGCTCTCTGCACTGGGAAGCATGTGGCACTGTCTATGGAATTTTGGGTCTTTGTGAAACCTGCAAGTGGGCATTATTGGCCTCATTTTATGGGGAGGGAGTTGATGCATGGAGGAGTTGCCCTGTCCTGGTGACTCAGCCTGAAGGATGTGGCCTCTGTCTCCTGAAGACGACAGGGGCTGCTCCCTTCCCTGGGGCAGGCACCTCAGCTCGCTCTGTCATTCCAGAAACCTACCTTACATTAGATGCTTATGACATACCACCCTGGGGCAGGCACCTCAGCTTGCTCTGAGGCTTGGGGCAGGCACGGTCAGCAGAGCAGGGGCTGTTAAAAATGTTTCCAGAGCAAAGCCCAGAGTCTCAGTGAGCTGACCTGGTCTCATGGCCTCACCTACTAAACGTGATGAATTTCCCTGCTTTGTCCTTGCAGGCCAAGTGGGTGGGGGTGGCAAAGGGGATCCTTCGAAAGAGGAAAGAGGGCTGAGGCCTCCTGGGAGGAGATGCTTGACACACAGGCCACTGTGCCCAGGAACAGAAAGGATACCTACTTCTGGTCCCTCCCTGGGTGACTCCCTGCTGCCCAGTTTCCAGAAACATGGCAGTGTCCTCACCGGCATGCAGCTGGGGGCTTGGGCTTCTGGCCCCCCACATACCTGCACTGTTTCCAGAGGGACCCCTGGCTCCCTGCCATGGGGGAGAGGTGGGCAGAGGGAGGGGTGAGCAGGGATGAGCCTTAAACGTGAAGAGACCTGGCCCTTTCCCAGACCTCCTGAACCAGGAAGTCTATGGTTGGATGTTTTTGTTGTAAAGATTATGCTTAACAAGTACCACTGTAGCTAAATCTCTCACACATTTGATTATTTCCTGAGAATAAATGCCTCGAAGAGGAATTTCTGATCAAGGATTATGATCGTTTTATGCTTTGGCTTCAAAAAGAATTGAGTTGAAATCCTTCAAAAAGATTGGGCTAGACTCCAAGGAGGGGTCATTTGGGGACACTGGATGTTTCTCGTGGGGACATAAATGAGTGGGCTGCTATAGGTGAGGCTTGAGCTGCCAGATGGCAGCAGGAGGTGATAGGTGATTTCACAGTGCTGGGGGTGGGAAAATGGGAGGGTGCCGTGGGGACTTTTCCTGAGGTTCTGGCCCTGTCCCTCAGGCTAGGGTGGCATTGGCAAATTCCTATTGGTTGTAGATGACATGCCCAGAGTTAATCAGAGTCCCCAGCATTTACTGAGTGTCCCGTTGTTGGTGGGTCTTTTGGGCTTAAAGGACCTGGAGGAAGTGGGAGAGGTGAGGCCCGAGTGAGACAGTCTGTGGGGCTGGATAGTCCTGGGTGTGAGTCCCAACTTGGCCACCTGCGGGCCGTGTGGTCTTGGGCACAGCAGCAGGCCCTCCTGACCCGAGGGTCCTGAAACCTGGGGTATTGGTAGATAAATGGTATTGGCAGAGTGTGGGGCAGAGAGTCAGTGTCCTCCTTCCAGTACTGCAGGTACTGGCAACACTGTCGTGTGCCTCGGGTATGTAGGAGGAGCGGGGTGGGGACGTGAGACCACCTTCCAGCCACGACAGCGTGGTGCCTCGGATTCTTTTCCAGAAGAGACAGGATCATGTGGGCAACATGGGAATCAGGCGAGGTGCAGCCGCAGGCAGGGGAGTGAGGCTCTGCTTGGGCCACTTAATAACCTTGATGCGAAGGCTGCTGATAGACGGGGACATTAGCTCTGGGCCCATGGTGACCAGGGAAGGCTGGCAATGATGCCATGTGGAGACAGTGGCTCTGGAGCCAGGCTGTGCATGAGAATTGCCTGGGCATTGGCCAGGCCACACCTTAGACCAACATCAGAATCCCTATTCTTTTTTAAAATTGTGGTGAAATACACATCACTTAAAATTTACCATTTTAACTTTTTTCAATGTACAGTTCAGTAGTGTTAATTCACTAACATTGTTGTGCAACCAATCTGTGCAACTTTTGCAACTTCCCGAACTGAAACTGTCTCTATTAAACAACTCCCCATTCTTCCCTCCCCCAGCCCCTGGCGCCCACTGTCTCTATGACTGTGACTCCTCTTGGGATCTCATGTCTGTGGAATCATACAGAATTTGTCCCTATTGTGATGGGCTTATTCCACTTAGGAAAGTGTCCTCAGGGGTCACCAATGTTGTGGCATGTGTCAGGATTTCCTGCCTTTCTAAGGTTAAGTACTATTCCATTGTATGGATATATCACATTTTATCCACTCATCTGTCCAAGGGCACTTGGGTGTTTTCAGTTTCAGTATTTCTGAGGCTCCCAGGAGTTCCAGAGGTGGGGAGTCGTGGGCGGAGCTCACCCCTGGCACCTGGTCCTGCCCTGGTGCTCTCAACACGGCGCAGGAAGCACCCACTCTCCCCCCGCTTCAATCACTCCACAGGGTCTGCCAGGTCTGCACTCAGTGGTCCCATCCAGTGCACACGGGCCAGCCTCAGCACGGGCATCGGAGGGGCTTGCCTGTGGATCAGGATCACCAGCTCCCATTTGATGGGGGTCCTACTCCAGTCTGGTGTGTCAACGACCACACAAGAATGGGCCAGCAAGTCCCGGCCGGCTGGCCGTAGGGGCTGCGGCCTCCAGTCTCCCCCACCTCCTGCTGTGTCTGGTCCTCCTGAACCTGGCGGGGGTCTTCGCTCTCCTTCAAGTGCTGCCTCTGCGCTCTACTGAAGTCCTCCTCCCACATGAAGCCTTCACTCTAACTCGGGTGGGGGAACGGAAGGAGCCAAGGGAACCAAATCTCATTACACGTGGTTTGGCAACGTTGCAGTATTGAAATTGGGAGTATGCAGGAAAAGTCATTCGTTTGTTCACTAATGCATTCATTTATCTGATAGTTTGTGTCAGGCACTGGGCTGTAATTAGATTCAGACTGCTCGCTTCCTGGAAGGAATTTTGGGGAGCATTCATCTAATGCGGCATTAATTAATATTAATTAATTTATATTCCCTGCGGTACCCCTTGCTGCGTGGAACAGGTGGAACAGCCCCCCACCTTCGACCCACTCTCCCCGGGCTGCCCATAGCCCACGTCTGGGCTCCGGGGAAATACTAGAGGTGAGCCCCTGAGGCCCGACGCAGCAGTCCTGGGACCGGCACCGTGCACGGGGACACCTGAGGCACCAACCTGCCCCGGCCCCGCCCACCAGCCCCCGCGGGAGCCACGCCCCTTCCGTGTGGGCGGGGACGGGCCCGACCAACCAGAGTTCCCAGGAGCATGCAAATAAGGCTGCGCCCCCAGGAGCGCGTTTTCCCAGACTCCTCTGCTTCCTGCGTGGAGGAAAGACAGCGCGCGCCCCGAGGCCCGCGCCTGGACGTCGGCGCCCTTCTGTCTTCGGAGCGGCAGAGAGGCCGGAAGTGGAGGCCCCGAGGCCTAGCGCCAGGACACCGGAAGTCCGTTGAGGGACGCGCGCGCCGGCCGCAAGCCGCGCCCCCGACGCAAGCCGCGCCCCCGACGCGGCCCTCCTGTCCGCAGCGCCGGAAGGGGTCGCGGCGGCGCTGCTTCTGGCCGGCGGGGGGGCCCGCGCCGGGGGGCGGGGGCGCGGCGTCCGTCCCCCGGTGCGCGCGCGGGCGGGGCCGCTGGGAGTGCTGCGGAGCTGCCTTTGTGGCGGCCGCCCGGGCGGGGGGGCGGGCGCGG
>NW_007726219.1:111128-124129 GCF_000696425.1 Galeopterus variegatus | reverse complement strand
GAGGGCGGCGGCCCCGACGGGCGGGCCGGGCCGGGGCCCGCAGGTAACGTGTGCGCACACGGGGTCCGGGGCCCTTCGTCCTCGTCCCAGCCGGCCAGGCCCTCGGCCTGGGGCGGGGTTGGGTTAGCGCGGCTCGCCGTGCCGGGGGCCCCACCGCAGACACGTCCGCCGCCCCTCGGCCTCGTGTGGACGGGCCTCGCGCAGATTCTGTTTCCCGTGGGACTCGCGTGGCAGCTGCCATCCCGTTAGCCGATACGGATTTGGTAGCACCCCAGCTGTAGAAATAGGACGTGGGTCGTGTTGCGTGTCTGAGCGCCCCGGTCAGGAAAGCCCCTCGGAGGCCACTCGGGAGGGTAGGTGGCTTGTCCCCATTCTACCACCCGCGGTAGGTCCGGGTGGTACAGCGGGTTAGACCCCCCGCCCCGCACAGCCAGGGGACAGCGATAACGCCATACCCTGCGAGCTCATCAGTGACACAGCACGTCCAGGGGCCCTTGGCCTAGCAGCAGAGGAGGCGGCTAGAGAGGCTCACACCCACCGCCCAAAAGAGCCATCTGACTTAGGGTCTCCAACTTGAAAGATTCCTGTTGTGCAGATGTGACCTTGTAGACCAAGTGTGTCGTTTGCTCGGGTCAGGGGAGTTTCCCTCTTTACCGGCAGTGGGAGTACCTCCTTGCCCACTCCTGAGCTTGCCTTGTGTGTCACATGCCTTCGTGTGCACTGGACTTTTTACATGCTCATCTGAGCCTTTGGAGTGGTAGGTCTCCAAAGAGTGTATTACTCCTACTTAAAAATAAACTAAGAAGTTTATTACTCTGACTTTTAAGTGTGTAAAAATGTCAAAAAATGGCTATAATGTTGACTTGGAGACTGCTGCAAGTAGACCTTTTTAACCATCCATTCCTTCCTATATCCATTTACTCAATAAACGTTTATTGAGGAACTTCTGTTGGCTGGGCCCTGCTGGGGGTAGCACAGTAAACAAAACAAGCCAGACAAAGCCCCTACCATCGGGGGCTTTGGTTGGTATTGACTTTGACCCCATGGACAGCCGGGACCTTAGTGTCTAGGGTTTCATTTCATGTGAGAGTGAGAGATGGAACAGAAGGGGTTCATTTGGAAAAAGAGGACTGACAGTGTCTTCCCAGTATAGAAGGGTCCTGTGGAAGAGACATTGGCCTTGCCTTGTACACAGGGCTCCGTTTTATATCCACGTGCAGTACTGTTGTGTAGTGTGTTTTGGGCCTGGGGTGGAGGGGCAACAGAGATTTTCACTTAAAACTTAAGTGCTGTCAGAAAGCTTCTCCAAGTACATGGTATGATTTTTCTACTTATTCTAGTTTTCTTCATTGTCTTACAGTTTTATGGTCTTTATTATATAGGGCTGAATTTATATTTACGTACATATATTTTTAATTTTCCTTTTTACTGAGGTGTAACTTCCATATGAAGGTAGAGTGCACTCATCTTAGGTTTACTGCCTGATGGGTTGTTTTTTATGTAGACATCCTTGTGGCCATTATCTAGAACAGCATGGTAGGGAGTCATCCATGCTGTAAATAACAACGTGTGTTTGGACCTTGGATTTTGCTGAATGTCTTTGTAGTGAAGCAGATGACTGTGGTTCTCCTTCATAGTTTCCCAATTTTGAGATATTCCTACATTCTGGGATAAATTAGAGTAATTGCATGCTAAGTTTTTTGATACAATTTTTTAAATTTCAGTTTGCTAATATTTTACTTAGGATCTTGCTTCTATACTCTTAAGTAGGTTTGGCTCATTGTTCTCTAGGCCCATCCACTTTTTAAAAATTATCCTTGTCAGGGTTGGTGTCAGGAATGTGTTAGTTTCATAAGGGAAACTTCCTACCTTTTAAAAATTTATTTCTTGGGAGTTTGAAAGTACCCAGTGTAGCTGGGAGAGAGGAAAGGCTTACTGGAGACGGCATCCCCTTTTGGGTGGCCTTGGCAAGATTTCCCTGAGTTGACAGGAGCCCCTCTTTTCAGTGCAGGTCCTAATCTGAAGGAGTGGCTGAGGGAGCAGTTTTGTGATCATCCACTGGAGCACTGTGAGGACACGAGGCTCCATGATGCAGCCTATGTGGGGGACCTCCAGACCCTCAGGAGCCTATTGCAAGAGGAGAGCTACCGGAGGTGAGCTTCACTGTCCCAGGCCTGGTCCAGGTACTCGGGGCCCCTGTGGGTCTGCATGAAGCTGCGGCTCACAGTCTGGTTTGCGATGACGACCCTGATGCTCGGCGCGATGACGACCCTGATGCTCGGAGGAATGTGTTCCAGTTTCACAGGATGGAAATAAAAAAGGAGACTGCAGAAGCGTGGTCAGAGTGGTAGGAGACAGCCAAATTGTGTGGGCAGGGAGACCTGAGTTCAAGTTCAGCTCTGTCATTGAATTTTATATTTTCTGGCAACTTCTGGCTCTCTCTCAGCGTCAGTTTCCTTGATGTTACTCTTGAAGGCAGCACTGTTACCCTCTTCAGTAGTGGCCCTGTCCTCTCTTGAATCTCTTGTGGCTCTTTATCCTAAGTGGTCTGTACATTTACATTCACCTTCCTTAGGTATTTTCATCTGGTTCTCTCTCCTCCCTAGCTACTCCGGCCCTCAGTAATCTATCTCCAGGACCTGGGGCTCAGCCCCAGGGCAGCCGTCTCTTCACCATGGGGATATGGTGCACAGGTTCTGCAGGGTAAAGATATGAAAGCATTTCAGAAAGTCAAACACAGGTGGAGGCATTATAAACCAGAGGATGACTAAGGGATTGCCCTCCTCTGTGAGTCTTTATTGCATATTACCTGCGTGAGAGAAGGGAGCAGGCTGTTTCCTGGGGGCGTCTCTCACGAGTTCTTCTGTGCTTTCTCTGCAGCCGCATCAATGAGAAGTCTGTCTGGTGCTGTGGCTGGCTCCCCTGCACACCGTTGCGCATTGCAGCCACTGCAGGCCACGGGAACTGTGTGGACTTCCTTATCCGGAAGGGGGCTGAGGTGGATCTGGTGGATGTAAAGGGACAGACTGCCCTGTATGTGGCTGTGGTGAATGGGCACCTGGAGAGCGCCCAGATCCTTTTGGAAGCTGGCGCCGACCCCAATGGAAGCCGGCACCATCGCAGCACTCCAGTCTACCATGCCTCCCGTTTGGGCAGGGCCGACATCCTGAAGGTTCTCATCAGGTTAGTGCTGCCGTGGCTCATGCCTGCCTGAGAACGTGGCTCTATCCCTACCTGGGCCCTGCATTTGCTTTTTTTCTTTCTTAAAATTAGGCTTGTTAGAGGATTTGTCTATTTTGCTAGTCTTTGTAAAGAGGTTTTTCTTAGCTTTATCAGTTCTCTTATTTTTTTGCTCACTGATTCATTTTATCTACTTTTATCTTAATTTTTTCCCTAACCTTTGAGTTGAATGCTTATTCATTTTGTTCTCAACTAATGTAAACTTTCACAGTTATTAATTTACCTTTGACTAGAGCTTTGGCCATATCCTCTAAGCTTTTTCCTTATTTTAAAAATAGCTATAATTGAAGTTGATTTCTTCTTTGTTCTTAGAGTTATGGAGGAGAGTTTTTAGTAACATTTTTTATGGACTTCTAATTTTATTGTATTGTGCTCAGATAATATGGACCATATAGTTTCTGTTTTGGGGATTCTTTGATTCTTTTATTGTTTAATGTCAGACTACATTGTTGTGGATGCTTGAAACAAATACATGACCATATGTGTTTTATTTGCCTGGTGTAATGTATTAGCCTAAATTATTTTATTCAGAGTCCCTCTCTCTTTTTTTACATTTTTGCTGTTGGATCTGCCACAAACATAAAGTCAGTCTCTAGTCATTGTTGTGATTTTGTCAGTTTCCCTTTGTATTTGGGATAGTTTTTGCTTCGACTATTTTAATGCTAATTGAGCTCATAAAAGTTCTTGCTTATGGATTATGCCCATTATCAAAACAAAAGAGTACTACTGGTTTCATTTAAGGTTTATTTACATAGTATTATATAATATGTAGTTTTAATCTTAGTGAGTTTAAGCAGTTCTGTGTGCTGATAGAGAACTACTTGACAGTCTAATTCTGTGTTCTTTAATACAGTTAACGTTCTTGCCATAGCTGATGTTAGGGTCTATTTCTGTTATTTTTCTGTTTCTTCACTGTTGCTTTTATTGCATATCTTTTGTTCCATACTTTCTTTGCTTTCCCTTTCCATTATATTTTCCCTTTCCATTTTATTTTTTGGCAGGGGGCAGGGCTGGCTGGTACAGGGATGGTGTTGTTAGTACCACATTCTCCCGAGTGAGCTAACCAGCCAGCCCCTTATGGTCTTATTTTAATTGTACTAATGGTAACCTTTATTTATTTTTTTTGTTTGAACCGGATTGTGTTTTCATTTTTCATGTTTCCAGTGATTTCTTTCTACCAAAGATGCTTTCTTCCTTCCCTTACTTAGGGGCCAGATGGTTGGGTGGTTGAACAGAGTGCAGTTTAGTATTCCCTTCACCCTGCACAGAACATGGTTTCTAAATTAGGTACTGAGAATACGTTTATTGCACCAAAGGTTTTATATATTAAATGGCTATGGAATTAGCTTTTAGGAAGATAAGTGAGAAAGATAGGTTTATTAGAGAGTGGTAAAGCTGTGAGGCTTTTTTCTCTTTTTAAGGATTTCTAGCCTGATAATCTAAGCCACCTCAATCCTATACTTTTGCATGTTTGCGAATGTAAGTCATTAATTTGGAAATGTTTTTGAGTAGGATCAATCAATGAAATTCCATCTTGGTTCCAGAGATTCCTTTGGGCATTTCAGTCAGTTCATGATGCACAACTGCTTTGAGTTACCTGCAGGCTCGACTGTGTGAAGTGCATATGCAGATGCCCTTCTTGAGAAAGCACTGCTAGGACATCTTATTCCCTCGCGGAGCACAGGTCATTACTTTATAGTGAGTTACCAAGAACAGATATTATTCTATTGCAAAGTTTTCTATATTCTAAATTCCAAGATAATTGGGGCCGGCCCAGTGGCGCACTGCGCTAGTGCGCCACTTGGGAAGCGCGGAGGTGCTCCCGCCGAGGGTTCGGATCCCACATACAGACCAGTTCCCGCTCGCTGGCTGAGCGAGGCGCGGGGGCAACACGGAGGGTTGCGATCCCGTTGCCGGTCCCGGTCCGGTACGGGGGTGACACTGAGGGTTGCGATCCGTTGCCGGACACGGAAAAAGACAAAAAAAATAAAAATAATTTAAAAAAAAAAATAAATAAATAAATTCCAAGATAATTGGGGCCGGCCCAGTGGCGCACTGCGCTAGTGCGCCACTTGGGAAGCGCGGAGGTGCTCCCGCCGAGGGTTCGGATCCCACATACAGACCAGTTCCCGCTCGCTGGCTGAGCGAGGCGCGGGGGCAACACGGAGGGTTGCGATCCCGTTGCCGGTCCCGGTCCGGTACGGGGGCGACACTGAGGGTTGCGATCCGTTGCCGGACACGGAAAAAGACAAAAAAAATAAAAATAATTTAAAAAAAAAAATAAATAAATAAATTCCAAGATAATTGACTTTTAGAAAATGAGAGTGATATGGTTAAGTTTTACTGAACAGATAATATTATTTGAATATAATCTAAGTTTAACTCCTGCATTCCTTATGTCATTTCCCTCATAGGCAGGGCTCTCATTTTACACTCTGATAATGTTCTGTCCCTTTGTAAGTAACCTCCATTTTGTTATTTGTAAATTCCCTTGATAAATATTGCTGATGTTTTAGAAAAAAGGGTAAGGAGTGGTACTTCTATATGTGCAAAAGTTGCATAGATATGTTGAGTTATCCCAGTGGTTCTTTGCCAGTGATATTAAAAGCAATAGAGGAATTTGGAAAATATTCAGGAGTAAAATTAACTGGATCTCATCCAGTATATTTTTATGAGTGGATGAAGGGCTGTCTTTCCCATAGCTCAACTAACACCAGATTGTCATATTGCCCAAAATTACAAACGTTTTGGAAGATGTGTCCTTAGGAATAAAGAAGAAAAAAAAAATCTCTACTTGAAATCTAGTTTTCCTTTTCTTAATTGCTGAGTGTGAGAAATGAAATATCACATTTCTGATTGGCTTTGTATGTGTTTCAGAATGTTTCTCCTGTCACTCTTAGAATATCTAAGAGAAAAGGTGATGTTTACGTTTCTAGTTAGTGGAAGCTTCATTGTCATGTGAGCATGTTGGTTTGTGTGCCTGTGCTCAGCCTATCCTACCTGAAAGCAGCAGTTTTGGTTCCATGGGAAAGTTCCTTTGGACACTTGGAATGGCGCTGAAGGGGCAGATTATAAAACATGATTGCTGGCTCTGACTGTTGGCCAGCCATTTTTTTAATAAGGCACGGAAAATGATGTTGGATTCCTGCATGTTGGGCCCATCACCATGGTTTCCTACATATTGCCATTTCCTATTTCAAATGATATACTTAGGGGATGACCAGGCTTGTGAGACATGGCAGGACTGTCTGGGGCCAGTGAAAGCTCAAGGAAACAGGTGCTGGCTGTCTTACGTTTCCTCAGCTTAGAGTCAGGTAATGCACCTTGGGCAGGAATCTCACAGAAGTGAGCTTGTATTCTCAGTACCTCCTCTCAGGTTGTACATGATTTCAGTTTGTCTCATTACTGCTGATATTCACTCGATCTTTTGATTAAGGTGTTATCTGCCAGGTTTCCCCTTTGTAAAGCTATTCTTTTCTTTCTGTAATTAGTACATATTTTGTGGGGAGGTACTTTGCAACCATGTTCCTCATCTTAAATTTTTAATTTATTTATGTTAGCATAGACTCATGGTTTCTTATTTTATCCGAGTTACAATCCATTATTATTGTTACTGGTTACTTATTTTGATGTTCAGATTGTCTCAGATTTGGCTACTGGTAGCCTCTTCAAGGCAGCTCTGTGTCCTTTTGATGTGTCCCCATTATCCTTTGAGTAGTTCCTTACTTTCTTATGTAACACAATATTCTAGGCTCATTTTGTACTTTGCCTGTCTCAGTCCTGGAATATGTCATTTCTCCAAGAGTCCTGGTTTCTTTTAGTGAAGAATGGTGTGTAGAAACCAAGGTCTGAACACTAGGAGTGCTTATTGCTTTTGGGTTGTCACTTGTTTTCAGGTCCTGCTACTGAAACAAGCTAAGGTTAAACATACATGCCACATTTCTGTCTGTATTTCTATATATATACATTGACAGGAGTTCACCTTGACGCCTCTAATCCATTCTAATACCACAAGGTTCATTCTAGTTTTCTCTCTTTCCAAATTTATTATTTTCCTTTTCAACAGTGAGAGGTCTGGTTCCTGTTATTGTTGATGTATTTACTTATGTTACCAATCCTTCATATGTAACCAATTTCCTGTTGCTGCTCCCCTTCCCACACATGCCTCCTCACCCCATTTGGGCTCTGACATCCCATGCCAGGCAGCCATCCTTAGCAGGTGCCTTCCACACTTTGCCTTCCTCACTTTTCCTCACTTTCTAACCCTCTGAGCTAGAGGCCGCCCTCGCTGCTGTAGTTGGCTGACCCATGTTTAGAGTAAAAATAATTGGTGGTTTACACTTGGCCTGGGAGACATCTGAATGCCTGATAGAGAGCATATATTTGGGTGTCTGTAAGCACAGTGACAAAGGCAGGTAAAGTTCTGCCTTTAGAGTCATTTAGAGATTGGCACTGGTAGAGGTTGAAGCTTCTAAGTCAGGTGGCTCCTGCACCCGCCCTGTGTGAGATTCGTTTCCTCACACCTGAGCTGTCACTGGGGGTCAACACAGGACAGCCCTAGGGATTGCCTCGCTGACTGCTGTGTGCATGCCTACAGCGGAGGCCTGCTGGTGAGCTGTGCATCCTGCCCAATGACTCTGATGCTGGGAGGGCTCTGTGATAATCATATGAGTCTGGGTGTTTAGTATGACTGAAAAGAAGAGCCACCCCGGTGGGCAGTACATGATGGTACCCACTGGATATGCAGTTGGGTTCATTTGGGTTTTTTGCTTTCAATTTTTAGAAATTGCTTTTTACTTAATTTTGTTGTACAAATCTATAAAACAAGATACGTTTAAAAAAGTCTAGCTTCTATCCTTGTCTCCTTTGTCCTATTTTTTTCCTCCCCTATATACAACCATTTAAAAAGTTGTATGGTTTATCATTCCATTGTTAGAAATAAGCAAATGTGTGTGCGTCTAGGTGTGAGTCATACACACAGAGACGTACTGCAACCACCTTCCCCAACTGAAACAGCAGCATGTTATATACTTCCCTCATCCTGCTTTCCTCACGTACTAATGTGCCCGGGACGACATTCCAGCACAGTCTGTGGGGTTACTCCTCTTTCCTTTTCATAGCTCTACAGTGCTTCTGTGTTTGGGTGAAACACAGTTCATTCAACCAGTCCCCTATTGGTAGGCATGTGGGTGGTTTTGTCTCTTTAGCTGTTACAGATAGTGCTTTAATAAATTGTCTTGTGCATACATCTTTCTGTAGTTTTGCAAATGTGTCCTGGGAATAGATCCCAAGAAGGATGATTGATGGGTCAAAGGGTAAATGCAGATGTAATTTCGATAGCAATTGTCAAATTCCCCTCTGTAGGCATTGCTCCATCTTGCATTGTCTCAGCAGTGAATGAGACTTTGTGTTTCCTTAAAGCCTGGTCAATAAACTTTTGGATTTTTCCCAGTCTGATATGTGAGAAGTAGTATTTCAAGGTATTTTAATTTGCATTTCTGTTGTTATGAGTGAGGCTGAGCATCTTTTCATATGGTTAAGAGCCATTTACAACTGTGCATATCTATAGCTCAATTTTCAATAGGGCTGTTGATCTTTTACTTTTATTTTTTATTTTTTGGCAGCTGGGCAGTAACAGGGATGGAACTCTGGACCTTGTTATCAGCACCACGCTCTAACCAACTGAGCTAACCAGCCAGCCCGATCCTTTCCTTTTAGAAGCTCTTCATATGTTAAGGATATTAACCCTTTGTAATATTTTCCCCAGTTTTTTATTTATTGTTTTACTTTGCTTAGCCATTATTTTTGCAACACAAAAGCTTCTTTTCCTTTAATGTTTGTGTTAAAAACATTTTCTCAGGCCGACCCCGTGGCTCACTCAGGAGAGTGCAGCGCTGGGAGCGCAGCGACGCTCCAGCCGCGGGTTCGGATCCTATATAGGAATGGCCGGTGTGCTCACTGGCTGAGCGCGGTGCAGGGCAATCCCCTTACCGGTCACGGAAAAGACCAAAAAAATAAAAATAAAAAAAAAACCATTTTCTCTCTGGATGTTATGTTGTAGACAGATTTTACTTGAAGGTTTTCTTCTAGTTTCACGGTGCAGGGCAATCCCCTTACCAGTCACGGAAAAGACCAAAAAAATAAAAATAAAAAAAAACCCATTTTCTCTCTGGATGTTATGTTGTAGACAGATTTTACTTGAAGGTTTTCTTCTAGTTTCTGTATGTTTTCATATTTTAAAGTTCTGATCCGGGCCAGCCCGGTGGCGCACTGGAGAGTGCGCTGCTTGGGAGCGCGGAGGCGCTCCTGCCGAGGGTTCAGATCCCATGTGGAGACCGGTTCCCGCTCACTGGCTGAGCGCGGTGCGGGTGCAACACTGAGGGTTGCGATCCCGTTGCCGGTCAGTAAAAAAGACAAAAAGACAAAAAAAAAAAAAAGTTCTGATCCATGTGTAATTTATCCTGGTGTGTGCTGGGGTAAATGGATTTAGTTTTTTTTTTCCGTATGGATATCCAGTTGTCACAAAAAATACTTATTAAGAAGCCAATTTCTACCCTATTTATTTGAGATGCTGCCTTTATCATATACTAAATTTCAATATGCAGTTTGGTCCCTTTCTGGATTTTCTGTAAAGTTCTATTCTGTCGATTTGTCTATGTACTAATACTGAACTGTTTTATAGGCTTTTATAATAAGCTTTACTTATGATAGGACTACCTCCCCCTATTATTGCTTTGCTTTTTCATCTTGTTTGATCTTCCAAATGAACTTATAATCAGCTTATGTGGCTGCAGTAATGCTGTTTTTATTTATTTGTATTTGTAATCAACTTAGTTCTAGGAATGATAATTTATAAAATAAACTTAGGGAAAATTGACATCTTAATGATGTTGAGTCTTCTTGTCCAATATTGTGGTATGTCTTTCTATTCTCTTAGGTCTACTTTTGAGACTTTCAATAGTATTTTATCATTTTCCTCTTGCAAATTTTGGATATTTGCTGTTTATGCTTAGATATATCATTTTAAAATCTATTTTGCTATCATAAATGGGGTCTTCTCTTCCACTTTATCTTTAAACTTGTTTTTGTTTGTATATATGAAGCTTATTGATTTTCAACCTGCTACTTTAGTAAATTCTCTCATTGCTTATTAGTTTTTTTTTTTTTTTTTTTTTTTTTTTTTTAGGGGCTTTCCAGACATATGATTGTATCCTCTGAAAATAGGGAAGATTATTGTTTATTTAGGGCTTTCCAGACATATGATTGTATCCTCTGAAAATAGGGAAGATTTTACCTCCTTTTTTCCAATCTTATTCATCTAATTGCTTTCTCTTGCCTAATTGTACTGCCTTCAGCACCAGTGTTAAATATGATCCCAGGAAGTGGGACTCTGTTGTGCTCCAGCTTTAGCAGGAGTGCCTCTAGCAGCATTTCCCCATTAAGTGAGATGCTGACTTTTAGGATAGCTATCACTTCCTATTTTATTAAGTATTTTTAAACATGCATAAGTGTTGAGTTGTCATATTCCTCCTCCACCATAGACTTTTAAATTGATACTTATAAGTGAAATTAGTTGGTAGTTTTTCTTTATGGTGTAGCCTTTGTCAGGTTTTGAGATTATTGTTGCACTAATTTTATACGATGAACTTGGAAGTTTTCATTCCACTTATTTGCTCTGAAATAGTTTAAATAGCCTTGGGACTATTGGATCTTCCAGGATTTGAAAGACTTTCCTTAGGAATTGTTTTGTGAGGGTGGATTCTGGGTTTTTACCTGCTGTCTTATCTTGCTGGAAATAATGAAGCTATTTGTGATCTATGGAGTCTCCTGGCTCCCAGTGTCACTGAATTAAGGCCTTCCCCTGAGGGTGGCTGTGGGGATCTTTGTGGGCTGTGGTTAGTGCACTGCAGGGTCTGATTTTCCTGCTTTCCCCCATAGGTATGGGGCTGATGTTGACATCAACCACCACCTGACTCCTGACATCCAGCACCCATATTCCTGGAGGCTCACCTCCTTGGTGGTCTGCCCCTTGTACGTCAGTGCAGCCTACCACAACCTCCAGTGCTTCAGCCTGCTCCTCCAGGCTGGGGCGAACCCTGACTTCAACCTCAATGGTCCCGTCAACACACAGGGGTTCTACGGGGGCTCCCCTGGCTGTGTAATGGAAGCTGTCCTGCGCCATGGTTGTGAGGCAGCCTTCGTGAACCTGCTGGTAGAGTTTGGAGCCAACCTGAACCTGGTAAAGTGGGAGTCACTGGGCCCAGAGTCAAGAGGCAGAAGGAAGGTGGACCCCGAGGCCTTGCAGGTCTTTAAAGAGGCCAGAAGTAAGTGGCCTGAGTTCAGCTCTGACTTGTAGTCTGTTTGGATTGATGGAATAAACCAAGATGTAGCAATTAAAAAAAAAAAAAATCCTGCTAAGCATTTGGCCAAAATCTTCAGTTAGAACTAGCAGTTTCTAGAATGGTCATTCAGATTGGTCTTCTTTTTTTTAAATTCCTAGACACTAAGAGTTTGTATCAGTAAATCTATAAAAGTACATGTGTTTGCACGTTCTTAGAATGATACCCTCTTTACCGTTTTACTCTGCTTTGTGACCCCAAATTCTTAAAGACAGTGAATTTTATAGGTGATTTTTAAATGAGGTCCTACAACAAATTATAAGCCCATTCCCAGGGCTTCTGTTTCTTCAGTTCCACTCAAATACCGTTATTTTAGATTGTGTCATGTCTAATTTTTGTTAGAATAAAGTCCATAGCTTGCTTACTTATGAAGAAAAATTTTGCTAATGAATTAATAAATCGATAGCAAGAGAGTTTGGAATTGATCATGGCTTGGGCTTGTTACCAGAAGCTGTTTGGGATTCAGAAATTAACCTTGTGCATCCTCTGACCACCTGCCCACAAGCCCTTTCCTGCCTTGGTCTTGATGGTATTTGAGTTGATAACCTCTTTCTTAACCCCTTACCTCTCACAGAACTTAAGTTCATTTTGTTTTTGTAATTCGATTTCCCTAAACCAGTTCGTTGAAACATGCTCTTGTTTAGCCTTCCCCAGAATAGTTGGTTAAGGGCCAAGCCCGTGGCGCACTTGGGAGAGTGCAGCGCTGGGAGCGCAGCAGCACTCCCGCCGGGGGTTCGGATCCTATATAGGGATGACCGGTGCGCTCACAGTGCTCACTGGCTGAGCGCGGTGCGGCCGGTCTCAAAAAGGACAAAAAAAAAAAAAAGAATAGTTGGTTAATGGTCAGTTTGGTGTATTAGTCCATTTCTGTTGCTTATACCAAAATACCTGGAACTGGATGAGTTAGAAAGAAAATGAAATTTATTGCTTACAGTTTCAGAGGCTGGGAAGTTCAAAGTCCAAAGAACACATTTGGTGATGGCCTTGGTTGTGGTGACAGTGACCCAGGGGTTTCACATTGTAGAAAATGGCAGAGCAGAGAGACTAACCTCTTAGGTGCTCTTCTTTTTAAGCCTTCAGAACCACGCCCTGACCACTATTTTTAATCCATTCACTATAGCATGATCCTACGATCTTATCTCCTCTTCAAGACCCCACCTTTCAATTCTCATAATAGGATTTCCCACCTTCAGCAGTTACAGTGGGAATTAAGCTTCTAATATATGAACCTTGGGGACACAATTCTATCAATCCACAGCAGTTGGGAACCACATTGGTAGACTAAAGCTGCTTGTGTTCAAGACTGTTTCACTTGTTTTTTTTTTTTTTTTTTTTTTTTTTTTTTTTTTTTTTTTTTTTTTT
>NW_007726219.1:104616-111063 GCF_000696425.1 Galeopterus variegatus | reverse complement strand
CCCCCGTACCGGACCGGGGACCGGCAACGGGATCGCAACCCTCGGTGTTGCTCCCGTGCCTCGCTCAGCCAGAGAGCGGGAACCGGTCTGTATGTGGGATCCGAACCCTTGGGCGGGAGCGCCGCCGCGCTTCCCGAGCGGCGCACTATCCAGTGTGCCACCGGGCCGGCCCAAGACTGTTTCACTTGTTATCCTCTTCACTAACTAAGGCAGAGATTTGGCTGGGGTTTTTTGACCCAGGGCAAAATCATCAGCCTGCTCCCCTCAAGCACTGCTCCGCCAAGCACTGCTCAGCTGGTATCCCCCAGGCTCCCTTAGAGCTTCGGGATTGACCAAGAGCAGAGGCTGACAGAGGGTGAGGGTCAGTTGCTCACACCTACGAGGGCCTTTGGTGGTCAGCTCTTTTCTTTGTCTAGGGCATTAAACATAGTTGAGGAAGGAGATGCTGTCACAGTGAGCAGGTGCCCCAGGCTAATGAGGCCCTAAAGGTTTCACTCCTTCCTCAGAAAGGAGCAGATAACAAGACCTTCCTCACCAGGGCATGCCCTTACTGCTTTAAAATCAGGAAGTCAGCAGTGAGCATTGGTGCAGTTCTGTCTGGCAGTCCCAGCAGCCTTTGGTCTTTAGAGTTAGGATGGGAATTAATCTTCCTTCCTCTGTCTTTGCCTTTCTTCCCTTCACTCTCCAGGTATTCCCAGGACCCTGCTGAGTTTGTGCCGTGTGGCTGTGAGAAGAGCTCTTGGCAAGTACCGACTTCATCTGATTCCCTCGCTGCCTCTGCCAGACCCCATAAAAAAGTTTCTACTTTATGAGTAGAATTCAAGTGCAGTGGTTGATTACAGTGAGGACGAAGGTGATCTGCAGTGAAAATGGATACCTATCCTTGCACCCTGTGAACCATGTCCCCGTGAACCATATCTCCAGCTGCCGACTGTGTCCCATTTGGCTGTTTATCAAGAAGAAGCGGCCTTGTTCTCATGGATTGTAACTCCATCTCAGGTGCTTGGGCCATTGAACAGTCCTTGGGTCATTGTCAGCCAAGAGGCTCATACCAACCTTAAATTTTTTTCTTTCTAAATATTTCTGTGGGATTTTCACAGTTGCATATTAATGAATTGGGCCGTGAAACGTGTGCAGGCATGGGCTGAGGTTGGCGGCCCGTAGTGAAGACTCCTAGCACTTGCCAGAACTGTGCTTCTATTTATTTTTCTACTTCTGAATGTAATCGTTTGATTAAAGCCTTCTGATATCTAAATGAAAAAAGAGTTTTGGTTTAAAAAAAGGAGAGAACAGAAATGCAGTTCATGAACTTGCTAGTTTTGTTTTCCCTGCTCCTGGGATTGGTCATACACACACCCCTTCCTGGCCACTTCAGTATTTTCTTTTTGTGGTGGAGGTCTCATATTAATTGTCTTCATTCCATGATAATTTCCTGTATGTATGGATTGTCTTTGTTATCTCAAAGTCAGTATGTGCATTTGTTAAGAATTTTGACGTCACAGCCCAGAGGTCACAGCACAGCACCTGTTCTGATACCTGCTGTGCCTCACATCATACCAGTGGGTATCATATGAGTTTTATGCTATTTCAGTTTGAGGAACTTCTAGACAGCGGTTGATTTCAGGAGGCCCACCTTGAACTAGCCAGTAAATGACTGCTTACGTTTATACAGCACAGCACCTGTTCTGATACCTGCTGTGCCTCACATCATACCAGTGGGTATCATATGAGTTTTATGCTATTTCAGTTTGAGGAACTTCTGAAAGACAGCGGTTGATTTCAGGAGGCCCACCTTGAACTAGCCAGTAAATGACTGCTTACGTTTAGACCAAGGACCGTTCCACAGCATTCACTGCCAGTTCTAATAGGAGAAGAATATACCTGAGGCACTACCTTCTAGTCCCTACACCTATCAGAAAGTGAAAAACTCATTTGATCGTCTGGAAGGTTCCAAGCTTTCAGTTGCTTGGTGTCCAGGGGACAAAACATCAGGTGGTTGGTTGATTGCTCTTCACTTTTTGGGCCTAAGTGACTTGGTAGCTGCTCCAAGAATCTAAGAAAGGGGGTAGCAGTGAGGTCAGCAGGGCTGGCGGCAGGTTGAGAGAGATGACCTGGGTCATCATCGCAGATGTCTTTGTATGAGCAGGGCTTACTCCCATGTCTGGGGCTGTGCAGCCAGGTGCAAGTGTCATTGTCAGGTGGCCAGTGGTTGTGGCTGCAACATTCCCAGGTTGCTGCTGTTTGCCGGGAAATCACATTTTGTCATTTGAAGCCTCTGAGGACCATTGTGTGGATCCATGATGATTCTAAACTTCCCGAAGTATTTAAGAATAGGCAGATTTCAAATCTGTGCATAGATTTTCTGTAATAAGAGAAATCCAATTTGTTAGAAATTGAACTAATGATATTGTTTTATTTAATTTTTACCATCATTATATATTTTAGCTGATCAGAGAGGCAGTGTCTAGCCATTAGGTTCTTCAGCTTGAGGATGGAATTCCAAACCCCCTCCTTCATGTGTTGTAGGTAGGCTGCGTGCTGGAACACCCAGGCTGACCCTTGTATGCACGGATGTAGTTCTGAGGTGGGGAAGACGCAATCATTGGAGGCATTTATACTTAGCTGAGATGACATTGTTATGAGCTGTGATAGTTGCATAAATGTGAGCTTGGTTCCGGAGGCCTGAAATTTGGCTGCATGCTGCTCTTAAGGGGAGCTTGGGGTTGGGTCATACTCAGGTCAGGAGAGTCTTCCTGAGAGAGGAGAGGAACTGCAGGTGGTGGATGGGTAGCTGGTGAGGGCTGTGACAACTGGAGCAAAGCGCTACAGGACCTTCAGCCCAGGAGAGGGGTTAGATGTGTTCTTTGTGGCACTCAGAGTGGGACTAGGACCAAAATTGGGCTGTGGCCAGAGCAGAGTTATAGGAAGTTAGGGAAAGATTGTATGGAGGTTTGAGCCACCCACAGGTGGACTGGGCCACTCTGGAGGGGCCTCTTATCACTAGAGATGTGTAAGCAGTGGCTTGTTACCTTGGTAGGGCTGAGTGGGCTTCCAGGAGTGGGTGGTCAGTTCACTTTACTTTTAGCTCTGGGAATGCTGCCTATGCAGAAGTCCTGTGCGTACTGGTATGACCTTCAGGCTACACAGAGGCAAAGCCCAGTCATGGCAGAGTGGGTGTCAAGCTCCTCCACTCAGTACAGAGTTTGTTTCTGAGGGTTCGAATTATTGTCCATGGTCTCTGTGGAAGGAATGGACTGAATTTATCTTCATAGTTGGGCTTCACCCAGACCTGGCCAGGGAGATAATGTGTCTGGGGAGAGAATGAGCCAGAGGATAGGGATGCTCTCCTGGTTTTCCTGTGGCATGTGGCATGCCCCAGCTGGTCTGCAGGTGTCTAGGGTCTCAGCTTTTCATTTGCAGAGGACATGTCAAGCTTCCTCTGTTCAAGTCCGCCTGTGCTACTTTTTATGGAAGCCCAACAACTTTGAGGTTCATCTTGTCTGAAACTTCATAACTGTCAATCATGAACCTGAAAACAGTGTAGGTAGCTGACTAAGTTCATTCCTCCTTGTTTTTAGTGATGCTCCCTTTACTAAAGCTCCCTTTTTCTTTTGTGGGCAAGGATAGGATACAGAATAGGAAAGAGTACTTCATCTGAGCACTTTATAAAATCATGTTTCTAAGCCCTGGGGGGCCAGGGTCCTATGGAGCAAGGAGATGTGGTGGTACTTGGTGCGGCTGTGGCCTGCTGGCCCATAGCCCTCCTCAGGAGAGGGGCTCTGTGGACCAGTAGGAGGGAGCCTGAACGTTGCCCCCGGCCCCATCCCAGGAGTGTTTGGGTGTCGCTGCTCCCAGGGACAGCTGTTGGCCATTGAACAGAATCCTGCGCCCTGGGCCTTGGCTGCCGTGAACAGATGAGTGGGCTGGACTGGGGCAGTGTTGATAGCTCTGAGAATTCAGCTTTGGAATCTTGGGTCACACACATTCTACGACTTTTCTTATTACTTGTGTTATTTATATATTTATTTATTTATACTCTGCCTTGTTCCAGAAAAGGGTTTAAGGCGGTGATGCTTGTCTTTTGGTGTTTTGTTTTGACATTTGATAAGTTTAGTCAAAATGCACTTGTTAAACAGGTAGTTTTAAAAAGAAAGGACGATTAGCAATTTCCTAATGTTTACTGTGTTTCTGTTATCAGGCTTAAGCTGTCAGTTTGAGTTTTTTCTCCCTTCTTTCATGAATTGATTCTTGGAAATAAAAGGTTCATGAAAGAAAGAATGGAACACACAGCAAACCCAGGACTGAGCAAAGAGAAGCCGGACTGAGAGTGAGCATTTGGCCTGTGCTCTACTGCTGTCTGTGGCCTTGGGCAAGGCCTGTTAACAACTGAGGCTCCACGTCACACGGGGACAGGGCTTCCTGGTGTGCCTCTGTCATGGGGTTTTGTGAGAAGTCACACGAAAAGATGCATGTGGGTGGGACAGCACTTTTTACCCGAGCAATCTATGCACAGTAAGCAGTGTCATTGTGACCGTTTTCCTCTTCTCAGTGGAAGTGCATTCAGGCGATGAAGTGCAGGAGAGCCTGCGACCTGGGAGATCTGGGCTTGACCTTGTGCCGTGATGGGGCAGCTAGAGTCACTGTGGCCCACAGCCATATGCATTGGGCACAGAGGGCTCTGTGCAGGTGAGAAGTATAAGGACAACATGGTAAACAGTTCTTGGAGTCAAATTTATTCAACTTAAAGGATTGCCTTTTATTCTGAGATTATGTCCTTCCTAATTTGGATGATAAAATGTTCTTTTATATAATGAAGATGATAGCAGAGGGCAGTACTTTTGCTTTTTAAAATGCTCTTGGTTGTGAAACAAAATGTTGGCTGCCCTTTGTCCATCTTCTGAATTTTTTTTTAAGTTTGCCTGTCCCTGAAATCCTGAAGTCAGGGAACCAATATAAGTCAGGTCTAGCTATAGTGTATGTTTATGTATTGGTGAGAAATTCTTCTTAGACTCTGAAACAGCCTGTACACTGATGAAGGAAATCACAGTGTTCCCACTGCCTTGTGGTCCAAGTACAAGTTCTGAGATCACTCTTTGTGGTTTTAGGGAGTGCAAACATCCTTGTGGTGATGGCCTCTGGCCACCCCTGGATCCATGAGAGACACTCATAGGATGTCTATGTGGCCTTTTCAGTGAGGACTGCTCCTTAACTGAGGACTGCTCCTTAACTCAGGCCCTGGGAGCCTGCCTCAGGCCCTGGGAGCCTGCCGCAGACCCTGAATGCTGGCGATGGCTCTAGTCTGCTGGGGCTGTTCGCCTGTTTGCCTCTCTGGTACTCGTCAATGGTCCTGAGCCGCAGAGGTCTGGATTCCCCACCAGCTCAGATTGCACTCCTGGAAGTACATATTTTGGTCACATGACCTCTTCTCTCCCTCGCTCACTGATGCCTTGCCTCACCTCCCCTCAAAACTTGACTCCTTCAGTGTGGAATTTAATAATCAATGTGCATGCATAAATGGTTAGTGGGATTCATGTCCCAGGAGAATTCCACAGAGGGGAACATGCACATTTTGAAGTACACAGTGATGTGTGGAATATATGCCATAAATTCTAGGTAAACAATAAGATGGAGAAGTGAGTGGGGGTAGAAGAGGTGACTTCTGTTGCCTTAACATGTAATTGCACAGTGTCAGGTATGCAGGGAGATCCTTTTTTTTTTTAGTTGCTTTGGTTTCAAGATCTCTCAGATATACCAAGTAATGAATGAATGTGCATAAGTCCAGTTTGAGTATGGCATTTATGAACACACCTCTAGGTGAATGTACAAAATCAGTTTGCTGCTGCCATTTAGCCAGCAGTGCCCTGCTCTGCCCCGTGGTGTCTGCACAGCTACCACCGCCTCTGTTTGGTGTTGGGCACATGAGGTGGGACATGCAGTGGGGCCTGTGTGCCTGGGGACATGCTGAAGAGGATGCTCACCACAACCCTCTGTTTCCCTGTTTGCTTTGGTCATGAACATGTGTTTGCCTGCAGTGGCTGAGACTGACTGTTTCTGCCCTTGTGCCTAGTTAAGAGCTTTCAAAAGTATGATGGACATTTTTGATA
The DNA here is from genome assembly GCF_000696425.1 of Galeopterus variegatus. Taxonomy (NCBI): domain Eukaryota; kingdom Metazoa; phylum Chordata; class Mammalia; order Dermoptera; family Cynocephalidae; genus Galeopterus; species Galeopterus variegatus. The sequence goes on along the minus strand of NW_007726219.1, from coordinate 104,959 downwards.
TGTTATTGTAACTTTAATAAATACTTTATTCCCCCATAATTCCCTGAAAGTGCCTTAATTTTGTGGACTGTTTATCTTAACAGGTAGAAGTGTTGGTCATGTGAAATTTTGGTGTGCACATTTTAAGAAGGAACGGGCTGTATTGAGAGTTTCAAATGATTGGAGAGAAGGGTTCTAAAACAATTTTCAAACTGCTGAGGGACCCTGGGGCTCCAGGGAGGTACCCAAATGTTGCGTAGGTTTAAATTGCCTGACAGTCTTGTTTTACTTAGTGGCTCCTAGTTTTTTTTTTTTTTTTTTTCTTTTTTTTTTTTTTTCGTGTCCGGCAACGGACCGCAACCCC
>NW_007726219.1:81793-103831 GCF_000696425.1 Galeopterus variegatus | reverse complement strand
TTGCGTAGGTTTAAATTGCCTGACATTCTTGTTTTTCTTAGTGGCTCCTAGTTTTTTTTTTTTTTTTTTTCCTTTTTTTTTTTTTTCGTGTCCGGCAACGGACCGCAACCCCCAGGGTCTCGCCCGTACTGGACCGGGACCGGCAACGGGCTCGCAACCCCCGGTGCCGTGCCCGCCCCTCGCTCGGCCAGTGAGCGGGAACCGGTCTGTATGTGGGATCCGAACCCTCGGCGGGAGCGCCGCCGCGCTCCCAAGCGGCGCACTGTAGCAGTGCGCCACCAGGCCGGCCCGAGGCTCCTAGTTTTTGGTTTGAAGAGAGTTGTACTCCTAACAATGTTTGAAACCCACGGCTTTCAAGCAAGGTGACACTGTAGATGTCCTTACAGTTCTCTGTGGGGTGAGGAGGTGATGGAGACTGTGGGCAAGACTGTTGTTTCTGGCCCCTGTTATATGTGACTTATTTTGACAATGGGAGGGTGAGTTATAGAGATTTGGGATGAACCCTGGAATGAGTTAACTAAAGACATTTATTTATCTCTCAGTGACTTCCTAGCATTTTTTCTGTATTTACTGTTCCAGATGTTTTCTTCATTTCTTACACTTGAACCCCCTCTCCCCCCCAATCTCTCCTGCTCTACTGAAAAGGTTTCTATCACAAGCAGCCTCAATCTCTCTCTGCCTCAAAACCAGCTGGGTTTGTATGGCAGCAATGGCTAGTTTCTGCTTACCATCCATTCTCTCCATCTGTGATAACAGAACTCACAGTTTTTAGCTGGACATTGGATTCCCAGAATAAAGGCTTTATTTCCTGGTCTCCTGTACAGCTAGATGTGGCCATTTACTGTTGCTTTGTCCTGAAATCTGTTAAAGTGACAGAGATTTAAAAAAAAAAAAGTAAATCCACTAGGATGACTAAAAGTAGCAAAGAAATTTGGAACTGCTCAAGAAAATAGATGATTGAGTAACTGATGTAGAAACACCTGGGAAACGTACAGTGTAAGAAAGAAATGGGAACATCTGAGAATCTGATTGCATTGCGGAGCTCCCAGAGGCTCTGGAATTGGCAGTTCCAGGTACTTCTGGAAGTGGTTGTGAGAAAAGTTGAAATCAGGAGGACTGGCTGAAAGCCTGTTTTAGAAGCAGACTCTCCACTCCACATGGTTGAGCAACTGGGCCTCTCTCAACCCAGTGGAAGACCAGAAGAGGTGTGCCATATTCATCCTTCAGTATGTAAAATCCTCAGCTCAGTAACATCCTTCAGGCAGGAAAGAAAGAGACTTCTCTGAGGAATCTCACCAGCCTGAAGGGAAAGACCTAAAGATACCAATACTGAGTACCCTCTGTCAGTTTGGAATCTTACAGTGGATTCCAACAAATAACTCAAGAGAATTCTGAGAACAAAGGCTCAAAGTTTCCAAATTAGAAATGTTAATAAGAAGAAAGTCTGTTGCCAAGGCACATGAAATGGTGGAACTTGAGAACACTGGGGCACTTCTGGAGAGAATAAACGGTACACATAAAGTATCCAGAATTCACATAGCTTTGGAGTTCTCAGATGCCACATTGGAAACTAGAGGAATATGGACCTTTACTTCCAGAATTTTGAAAGAAAGATTTCCAGGTGGATTAAAAGTCATGCTAAAAGACTTGCTGGCTCTTTAAAAATTTACATTGCACACACCCTTTCTTAGGAAATTACCAGAAGATGTACTCCAAAATGAGGGAATAAACCAAGAAAGGTGAAGACATGGCATACAGGAAACGGAGGATCAAACACAAAGAGGCTGGGTGACCCCAGGAGCACAGTAAAGGAGATTCCAGGATGGAAGCTGTGCCCCAGGCATAGAAGGCTCCAGAGAAGATGTCTTGGTTATTAGAACACCTGTTGCCTCTGAATATGCTGACAGAGGATTTAGATAGGAGTTGGGATTGAATTATTGAAAAGCATCTAGAAAACTAGGGAACAGTTGGGGAAGAAAAAAAAAAAAAAATCACAGTAATACTGTGAGACTCAGCTATGATTAGTTTTTGTATACTCCTAATAACATGAACACTTATTAACCATATATGATATAACTATTAGAGAGTGGAAGGTGGGAGGACTAATGGGTAGGTGAGTGAGCAAAAGCTAAATAATCCTCATTTTCCACAGGGAGAGGTCAGGAGAAAAATGCCTAAAAGGAAGAAGGACTTAAAATTAGTAAGGTTAGAAAATAACAGCAAAATGAACCCAAAGAGAGTAGAAGGGGGGTAGTAATAAAGAGCAGAAATTCATTAAACCATTAAACCGATACACAACAAAGGGCAGTAATAAAGCCCAAAGTTGCTCCCCTCTAAAGAGAAAGGAAAATAAGCCACCAGAGAGACTAATCAAGACAAAAACCCATACCGATCACGGATAACAATTGTAAAAGGGTCCCACAGGATATCATAAGCAACTTCATGGTAGTAAATGTAAAAATTTTGAAGAAATGGACAAATTCCTAGAAAAACATAACATTGAAACAAAGGAGGTGCTCGGACTGTGACCACAGCTGCCACTGTCCTGGAAGAAAGTGGCGTTTGAGTACTTGCCACAGAGATCTGATCCCGTCGCCTTTAAGAGGAAGCGAGGCTCCGCCCCATAGGGGAAAAACGCTATTTCTCCGGGGCGTTGTTATGCATGAGGCAGGGAGGGCGCGCATCACAAGGTGTTGGGCCAATGGGGGCCCAGGGGAGGGGTGTTCCAGTGTGTGTGACTATGAGGGGGCGGGGCTTCCGGAGTCCGTAAGCAGCCATTTTTGACTGCTCTGACTAGACAGTCCGAGGCTGGGGGTGGACGTGCAGCAGGAGGATGTCCGGCTGAGGTCACCAGGGCGGCACATGTGGTGCTGGCGAGCTTCGCTGCTTTGGCCGCCCTGGGCTGTTGACGTGGCACCTTCTGAGCAGTGTGTCGGGTCAGCAGTCCCGAGGCGGGCGTGTCCACAGAAGCCTCGTCTCTCTGAGGTGCGTGGCCCGGGCTTGAGGCCGTTTCACCTCTCACGGCACACGCGGGGTGGACTCCGCACTCGTAAGGAGGCGCGCAGGAGAGGCTTCGGCTTCCGTGTACACCAGCTCGGGAAGCAGCACAGCGGAGAGGAGCCCTGCAGAGAGGACGCCGCTGGGCCTGGCACACCAGGCCGGCGCAGGTGTGGGAGCAACGCCGGGGTGCTGAGGCTGGGTGCAGGAGAGGCTTCGGCTTCCGTGTACACCAGCTCGGGAAGCAGCACAGCGGAGAGGAGCCCTGCAGAGAGGACGCGGCTGGGCCTGGCACACCAGGCCGGCGCAGGTGTGGGAGCAACGCCGGGGTGCTGAGGCTGGGGAGACCTTTCACGCTGGAACTTGTACAGCACACGTGAGGGGCTATGAGCTGCAAACGCCTGGCGTTCAGCACCAGGGAGTCCACACTGGAGAAAGGTCTTATGAGTGCAGCCATTGTGGGACAGGGTTCAGCGAAGGAGTCACACTTGTTTGGCGCCAGGAAGTTTACAACAGAAAGGCCGCGTTAGTGCTGTAACGCTGTGCTGTGACCACATTGCTAAGGTCATTCAACGTCGAAAAGTTCACACCAGAGCAAGTCCGTATGAATGCACAGAATGAAATAATTCAGCCAAAGGTCTGCTCTGATTTAGCACTGGAAAGTTCACAGTCCAGGAAGGTGTTAGGAGTGCAGCAAATGTGGGAAAACCTTCGGCTAAACTTCAAACTGGTGCTACATAAAAGCCATTGAAGTACAACCCCTTTGGGAAAGCTTTAAGCTGCAAGTTCAGCCTCAATCACCCCTGGCAAATTTGCGCTTGAGGAAAACTCCTGACCTCAGAGATGAGAGAAGGCCTTCCAGCAAAGTAACTTCCTCATTTAGCACCAGACAGTTCACAGTGGAGAAAGGCCTTAGGTGTGCAGGGAATGTCCTCTCTCCTTGTTCCAAGTAACAGGACACACACATCAGGGAGATTTGAAACTAGCCTTTGTGAGGATACCATCAGCCAGAAGCTGCACTTCTTATGTTCAGGTATCTACAGTGGGGACACTCCTCAGTGCTAGGTATGTGGGAAGCTCTCAGGAGCTATATTGCACATTCTGTCTTGCCCAGCGCCCTTGCCACAGTGATCTCATTGTCAGCGCCTGTGGCAGAAGCAATCTCACCACCTCTTCCAGCACCTCTTCCAGCTGTTAGGGAATTATAAACTACCCCAGTGTGCTCTTTCCAACCCCTGAAGGGAATTGCCAGTAGCCTGAGCCCACTGATGGGCCTCATTCCTTTTTTCCTGATTGGTTAGAGCATGTATGTTTTCCCACCTATGGCTAAGACCTTAGCTGGGGTCTTTTTGTGGCCCAAAGGGAAGTTTTACCTTTTTTCATGGACATTGTTGGCCTCATGCGACTCTTGAGGGATTTGTCTGGCTTTCAAGTCAAACTTCCAAAGGGAACTGACTGCCTCATTATTCTGCCGGGTGTGGAAACAAAGGTCTTATTATTTTGGCCACCTTTAATCTGGGTTTCTGTTTATTTGTGGGGTGGGCTAAATTGGGGTCTGCCAGCATTAAGTGGGGTGGAGCCAGAAGATTGACAAGGAAGAGCTCTTAGTCCACTTTTGGCTTAATTAGTTTTGCTGCCTCAGACCTCCCTGGAATGACTAAAGGGCTTTGTGGGTTTAATCCTGTGGTCTGGGATGTCAGGATTATTTGGGGGCTCAGAGGTCATTGTGAGGAGTGGTTGGTATGACAGCCCTCAGTGCATCTTGGGGCAGCATGAATTTGGTCTCTTGTATCCAGGGGATGTCTCACATTTCCCTGCATTGCTGAGGGGAATCTTCCCTGGGATTTGCCCAGTAGCCATGTCCCCTTAAGCCCAGAACCTGATAGGCTCGTGCCATTGACTACAAGACCTACAGGGGCCATAAAGGAGTCATAATTAGTGCAGAAACACTGTGTGTGATTAGTAGGGAGTGGGAGAGACTGCAGCAAACTTAGGGGGGATGTGCCCTTTCTGAATGGGCATTCATGAATGCTCAGTTACTGTGCAGTGTGAGGTGAGAGTGTACAGAAGTTCTCAGGACCTCCAGACCTGTGTCTACTATAACCATGCTGATGTTAGAGCAAATAAAGGGTTAGTACCGGTTGCAGCCTACTCCAGGGTGAAGTTCATGGGGTTGCTGTGGGCCAGTGGTTCATATTTGGTGGGCAGGAAACCACCTGCTGGTGTGCCAAAGAAATTTGCTGGGAAGCTGCTTGCAGAGGGTGCTGTTGAACTTGCTGGAAGGTGGCTGGAGCAGGCCAGACTCCCTCCAGAATGCTGGGCAGCTGCCTGTGGGGAAGTTGAACTTTTTGAAATGCCAGCTAGGACACTTTAAGAACTCAGCCAGGATGCTGCCTGCTGGCTGTTACTGAAAACTGCAGGAGGTGAGCTCCACTGGGTGTCCCACATATCAGCCAAGGGAGTAAGAAGGAAGGAAACCATAGTGGAAGTAGGAAGAGAAACCCCTTTCTCTTCCATGTCCTCCAGCATCCTCTACTGACAAGCCAGCTGGCAAGGAAGAACTGTTCCAGTATTATAACAGAGCAATGGAGAATGGATTTGGAAGGTGTAGAGCTCGTTTATATGTGGGGTGGGCTGAATTGGGGTCAGCCAGCATTAAGTGGGGTGGAGCTCCAGACCCAGCCCTTGCTTTACAATTGGTGTAGTCGGCAGGATTCTGAGCAGGTACAGGAGCCAAGAAGCCCTTGGAGAAGGAGGAAATGGGGCTACTTTTGAACATGTTGTGCCCCGTGGCCCCTTTCCTGTTGACCAGGATCTGGTTGTTGCTTGCTGTAATGCAAGGCAGCATAGACTGGGCACTACAGAGGAAAACCCCTTAGGAGGGGTAGGAAGAGAGGGAGCCCTCCCCCATGCTGTGATTGAGACCTTGCTGGATGGTGTGTGCTTTCAGCTCAACAGATAGCAGAAAGGTTTGCTGGGTTGCTTTGGACCAGAGATGGTCCCTGTTGGGCCAAGATGTGGGTATAAGGAACTTCAAGTTAACAGTAGAAGACAGAACACCTCCCCTCCACCTGCAACCCACACTGCAGGATGCTCACACAGTTTACTTGGAAATTGCTCATGGGGAAGAGATGTGTGGTCAAACTTGTTGAGAAGCCTGCTGAGAAGCCCTCCACGGGGGTGCCATTGAACTATCCAGAAGCTGGCTGGGGTACCTGCAGAGCTCACTTGGAAGCCTCTTGCAGGGGATACCACTAAACTCTCTACCAGGGAGCCATCTTGAGTGCCCTGAAATACTGGGAGGTGAGCCCCATTGGTGTGCAGCACTCCAGCCAAGCACCATAGAAACCAGGAGGAAGGAAGGCACACCAGAACCAGGAAGAGAAGCTTCTTTCTCTTTCAGCATCCCTCCAGCAATCCCTGCTGACAGAGCCTAACATTACCTAAGCTGCAAGAGAAAATGGTCCTGTATCACAGCAGCACAATAAAAGGTGGAGTTAGAGCTGAGAGGCAATGCATTTACAACTGGCACAACTAACTCATTTTATGAACTTAGTGGAACCTTGGTAACAAAACCCAACAAAGACAGGGAAAAGAAATAATATTATAAGCATAGATGAAACATCTTAAAGAAAATGCAGCAAACTGGCTCTAGCAGTATATAAAGTATAATGCATGAAGACCATCATGGGTTTATATCAGTGTCAGCTAGTTCTCCACCGAAATTTATGGTCCTCTATCATTGTATGTAGTAGTCACTGGAAGGCACCTAGTTGTGTCCCAAGTGGCTGCTTCTCCCCAATGGAATGCTGATTCCTGGCTCTAGCTTTTAAGAAGAGAGCACATGTGTCTCCTCATGGTCTCTTTCCCTTTCTATTCTCTGAATGTGGATGATAAGCTCCTTGAGGATGGTGGAGCTACAAGGAGGAAGAATTGCCATGTGAAGAAGAGCTTTTTGTCAACAGAAAGCTCCATCTTGGACTGTTACACAGTGATAAATAAACTTCTAATTTTTTGAGTTAGTATTTAGGACATATATGAGAGGCCTTCAAAAAGTTCATGGAAAATGCATATTATGACAAAACTGCATCGATTAAAAAATTTTTTTTGTACCCCGATAAACTAGTACTAACTTGTAATAACATGTCTGAACAGGATCTAGCTTGAGGCACTGAGAAAGTAAGACATCAGTTTGAAAAAGAGCCTCAACCAGAGCAACATGAATTCTGCTAAAATAGAAGCAAGAATAAACATCAAACTTATGGTGAAGGTTGGGTGGAAGAATGGTGAAATCATTGGTGTTTTACGAAAAGTTTATGGGGACAATGCCCCAAAGAACTCAGCACTTTACAAATGGATAACTTGTTTTAAGAAGGGACAAGATAATATTGAAGACAAAGCCTGCAGTGGCAGACCATCAACATCAATTTGTGAGGAAAAAATTTCATTCATGCTCCAGTTGAAGGGGACTGATGATTAACAGCAGAAACAATAGCCAACACCATAGACACCTCAGTTGGCTCAGCTTACACAATTTTTTTTTTGTCTTTTTTACTGACCGGCAACGGGATCGCAACCCTCGGTGTCGCACCCGCACTGGGGACCGGCAACGGGATCGCAACCCTCGGTGTTGCGCCTGCACCGCGCTCAGCCAGTGAGCGGGAACCGGTCTCCACATGGGATCCGAACCCTCGGCAGGAGTGCCGCTGCGCTCCCAAGCGGCGCACTCTCCAGTGCACCACGGGGCTGGCCCTAGCTTACACAATTTTGACTGAAAAATTATAGTTGAGCAAACTTTCCACTTGATGAGTGCCAAAACTGTTGTGTCCAGATAGCTACAGGCAAGAGCAGAACTTTCAATGGAAATTTTAAATAAGTGGGATCAAGATCTTGAAGTATTTCTTCAAATAACTGTAACAGGAGATGAAACATGGCTTTACCAGTACAATCCTGAAGACAAAGCAAAATCAAAGCAATGGCTACCAAGAGTTGGAAGTGGTCTAGTCAAAGTCAAAGCAGACCAGTCAAAAGCAAAGGTCATGGCAACAGGTTTCTGGGATGTTCAGGTATTTTGCTTGTTGATTTTTTGAGGGCCAAAGAATTATAACATCTGCTTATTATGGGAGTGTTTTGAGAAAGTTAGCCAAAGCTTTAAAAGAAGAATGCCTGGGAAAGCTTTACCAATGCTCTTGCTCATTCCTGTCATCAAACAAGGGTAATTTTATGAGTCTGAATGGGAAATCATTAGGCATCCACCTTACAATCCTGATTTGGCTCCTTCTGACTTTTTTGTTTCCTAATTAAAAAAAAAATATCTTTAAAGGGGACCCATTTTTCTTCAGTTAATAATGTGAAAAAGACTGCATTGGCATGGTTAAATTACCAGAACCTTCAGTTCTTTAGGATGGACTAAATGGCTGGTATCATTGCTTACAGAAGTGTCTTGAATTTGATGGAGCTTATGTTGAGAAAAATGCTTAGTTTTTAATTGTTATGTCCTAATTCCATTTTCCCATGAATTTTTGAAGTTTCCTTATATGTATATAGTTGTATATGTATGTGTGTTTTAGCCTTTCCTAACAATGTTTGCATTGTAAAATAAGTGATATAATTTGCTATATTTACACATTAAAGGATAAAATCATATGATCATATTAATAGATTCAGAAAAGATGTAGTGGATTGAATGTCCCCATCCAAACTCATTGAGGCTTGAATTGTGTCCCCCAAGTTTTATGTATTAGAAACTTGGCCCCCAATGTGACTGTTAATAGAGAAGGTGGAAATGCTATTATGGTAATTGAAAAGTGAGGTCGGGAAGAGGTGATTAGGTTGTAGGACCGTGCAATAGTGAATGGATTAATAATGGTGGTCAGGGGCGTGGTTCTGAGGGCTTTAAAAGGAGAGTGCATGAGGAGCTGTCTTGCTCTCTGCTCCGCCACTTTTTGCAGTGTGATATTCTGCCATCACTGTTGCCACCACCAAGGCTCTCACCAGATGTGTTCCTTGGACTTTGGACTTCTTCCCATCCTCAGAAACTGTAAGCAATAAGTTTTCATTTTCTTTATAAAATGCCCAGTTCTGTGTATTTTGTTATAAGCAACAGAAACAGACTAATACAGGTTTTTTATGAAAAAAAAATTGCCAACTAAAAATGGAAGGGAACTTCCTTGTTCTGACAGATTATTTATAGAAGACCCAGAATAAGCATTGTAACTAATGGTAAAAAATTTAAAACTTTGCTTTTGTGTTGGTTGCACTAAGGCCTTTAACAATCAAACAATATAAATAAATGGTATAAGAATTAGAAAAGTGAAAACGAAACTTGTTATTTGAAAATATAAGTATAGAAAACTCAAAGTTTTTACAGATGTTATTAAGATTAATAAGAAAGTTTATAAACTTGTTGAGTACATGATCAACTATGAAATCAATTGCATTCTATGCACCAACACTAGACAATTAGAAACTAAAGATTTAAAAGAACAATTTACAATGACATAAAAACCACATACATAGAAATATGCATAACAAAAGACATGCAAAATATCGTTGAGAGATGCCAAAGACCCAAATAAAGAGACTATATATATAGATGTCATATTTCTCCAAATTGATATATAGATTTAATGTGATCCCAATTAAAATCTTCACTGGTTTCTTTGTTAAATTTGAAAGAAAATTCTAATAATTATATAGGAACGTAAAGGGACAAAGATAGTCAGCAGGCTCTTGAAGAAAAAGTCACAAAGAGGTCTTGCTCTACCAGACAGCGAGACTAATTATAAAGGGATAGTAAATAAGAGAAAATGGTGTGATGTGCTGATATAGACAAATAGACCAGTGTACCTAAGAAAGAACTTAGAAACAGATCAATGCATGTATGTTTGTGTTTGATTTATCACAAAATGGACACTGCAGAATAATGGGGGAAGGACATTCTATTGAGTATATACTGCTGGAACAATTGAGTATCAGTACTGACACACACACACACACACACACACACACACACACACACACACACACACACACACACACACACACACACACACACACACACACACACACACAAACACAAAAAATGGACCTCCACATCTCACCATATTAAAAAGTCAACTCTAGGTACATTATTGATCTACACAAGAAAGGCAAAAACACAAAGCTTTTAGGAGATAAAGTAGAAAAATCTTCATGAGCTCAGAGACAAGCCACAAAGCAAAAGATTGATAAATTTGTGTATAATAAAATGAAGAGCTTCTGTTAATGAAAGACTCTAAAGTGAATGAAAGACAAATTGAGAGAAGATATTTGGCATGAGACAGGACTTTTATCTGGAGTAAGTAAATAGCTTCTACAAATCAATATGAAAAAGACTGAAAACCAAATAGAAAAGACTTGAACAGGAACTTCATAAAAGAGGAAATCCATGTGGCCAATAGAGATATACAAAGTGTTTCTCCTCAGTAGTAATCAGGGAAATATAAGTGAAAACCATAATGAGAACCCAGTACTCACCTAACAAATTGGCAAAAAGTCAAGTCATACGCTACTGGTGGGAATATAATATTGTACAAGCACTTTGGAAAACAGTTTGGCAGTGGTAGAGTTTGGGTATGTTGTCCCTCCCAAAGCTCATGTCAAAATCTGATCTCCAATATGTCAGTGTTGAGACCTGTTTGGGTCATAGGGGGTGGATCCCTCATGAATAGACTAATACCCAGGTGGTGGGGAGGAGTTAGTGAGTTCTCAGCTCTGTTAGTTCCTGTGAGAGCTGGTTGTTTAAAAGGACCCTGGCACCTCCCCTCTCTCTCTTGCTTCCTCTCATCATGTGATCTCCTTGCACTTGCTGGCTGCCCTGACATTTTCCACCATGAGTAGAAGCAGCCTGAGGCCTGTATCAGATGCAGTTGTCCTAGAATAGTGAACCAAATAAACATCTTCTATTTATAAATTACTCATTTTGAGGCGTTCTGTTACAGTAACGCAAAAACAGACCAATATAGGCAGTTTCTTAAAAAATTAAACATAAACTTACCATGTGAACTAGCTGTTCTGCTCCTACACATTTACCTAGAAGAAATGAAAGCATTTGTTCATGCAAACATTTGTACAGAAATGTTCATAGCGATTTATTTGTAATAGCACGAAACTGGAAACAGCCTATGTGTCTATCAGTGGGTGGGTGGGTAAACAAATTGTGACATAGGCTCCACCTGTGTAGTGGAATGCTGCTCAGCATTAAAAAGCAGTGAACTAGTGACATGTGCTACAACATGGATGAACCCCAAAGACATGCTAAGAAAGAAGGCAGACACAAAAGGCTCAATATCGTATGATTCCATTTATATAAAATTTTAGAAAATGCAAACTAGTCCATGGTGTTAGGAAGCTGATCAGTGGTTGCCTGGCATGGGGTGGGTGGAGAGGTGTGAGAGAGAGGAGTTACTCAAGGGCACTAGGAAGCTTTTGGGGGTGATGGATATGTTCACTGTCTTGACTGTGGTGATGGTGTCACGAGTGTATACACATGCCAAGTGGACCAATTTGTGCACTTTAAATATGTTCAGTTTATCATATGCCAGTTATATCTCAATAGAGCTGCTGAAACACAACAAAACAAAATACCTGTTGTATCCAGATCAACAAGAAGAAAAATAAAACCAGACAAACCCCATGCCTTCAGTATAGTTAGAAGATTGAGAACAGTGCAAACCTCAAGTTACTTGTAGATAGGAAAACACACACTTCCAGTGAACCTATTTCTCAAATTCTGATTGCAGCCCTTAGTAGGTGCTCTTGTTTGGGAGGGGACATGTCAAAATTCTCCATATCTGCATCTGTCCGCCCACCTCCTACCCTCTACAGCCAAGGAGAGAAAGACAATGCCATCTGCTATCGTTCTTGTGGGTCGACTCATCAACTCACAGCTTCCTTCTCCCCCTTGTGCTGTTTTCACACCTGGTGCTTCCTTGGTCCTCTTCAGACCAAGCTCCCTCAATGCTGGCCAAACCTCCATGTCTTCAGGTGGCCCACAAGGGTCCCTGGAACGCCCTCAGCATAGCAAGGAATGAGAGGGTCTGTGAGGACACATATGTGAAGTGCAGGTATGGCCTCAGCTCACCCTTGAAGCCTGAATTGGTGTGTTTGGGTAGGCCAGGAAGGGAATAGTATTCTAGAAGAGAAAAGGGGATTTGTAGAGTTTGTGGTCATGAGATTCTGCAGACTCAGATTGATTGGATTTGGGGTGCAGCTAGGCTTGTCAGCAGAGGAGGCTGGAGCTGTGAGCAGGGATTGGAGCATGAGGGAACGTGAAATTGAGGTGAGTTTAGATTTTATCCTGCAGATTATTGTTTCTCAACATGAGCTCCTGGCAGCCCCTGGCAGCATCAAGAAACACAAAGGAGATCTGGTGGATCTGTAAAGAGAAGAAGTGAACCAAGACTGATCACATACATGTCACATGTTTGAAATGTTTGACAAATTATGGTCTTCCGAGAAGCTCTCTTCCTGTCTGAACCAATGTGTTATTCAAGGTTGCATGTGTGCTACAAAGCAAGGCTTGTGTTAACGCTAACTAGCTGCCATCCAGGTAACAGAATACAGTTCATCTGTGATTTTAATTTTCATTCAACTTGCCAATTATTGTTTATGTTTGTTAAGTCAGTGTTTAAAAAATTTTTTATGTTGTGTTGTTTTGATCAATAGAAAAATGGCTCCCACAAAAAGAACAGGTGGGCAGAAGGGTGGAGATAGGACAGGAGATATCAGAGATTTGAAGCAGAGAGAAGAGCAGTTCAAAGACATGCATTAAAAAAAATTTATCTCAGGAGAATGAGAAGACAAGCCACAGACTGGGAGAAAATATTGGCAAAAGACATATTTGAGAAAGGACTGGTATCCAAAATACACAAAGAACTCTTAAAACTCAACAATAAGAAAACACACAACTTGATTATGAGCCAAAGACTTGAACAGATCTCTCACCAAAGAAGATAAACAGATGGCAACTAAGCATATGAAAAGATGCAACATATAATATGTCATCAGGGAAATGCAAATCAAAACAGCAATGAGATACTACCACACACCTATTAGAATGGCTAAAATCCAGAACACTGACAACACCAAAAGCTAGTGAGGATGTGGAGCATCAGGAACTTTGATTCGTTGCTGGTGGGAATGCAAAATAGGACAGCCACTTTGGAAGACAGTTTGGTGGTTACTTATGAAACTATTTATATTCTTACTGTAATCCAGCAACTGTGCTCCTTGGTATTTATCCAGAGGAGATGAAAACTTATGTCCATACAAAAACTTGTACATGGATATTTATAGCAGCTTTATTCCTTTTTAAAAAATTTTTTTTTATTTTTTTAAAGGATGACCGGTAAGGGGATCTTAAACCTTGACTTGGTGTTATCAGCACCACACTCTCCCGAGTGAGCCACAGGCCGGCCCTTATAGCAGCTTTATTCCTAATTGCCAAAACTTGGAAGCAACCAAAATGTTCATCAATAGGTGAATGAATAAAAAAACTGGTAATTCAGTGCTAAAAAGAAATGAGCTATAAAGTCATGAAGAGACATGGAGGAACCTTACATGCTTACTACTAAGTGAAGGAAGCCAATCTGAAAAGGCTACACGCTGTATGATTTTAACTATATGATATTCTGGAAAAGGCAAAGCTATGGATACAGTAAAAAGATCAGTGGTTGCCAGGAGTTGGGGGGATGGAGGGATGAATAGGCAGAGCACGGGATTTCTAGGGCCATGAAAATACTCTATGACACGATAATGGTGGATACATGTCATTACACATTTGTCCAAAGCCACAGAATGTACACCACCATGATTGAACCCTAATGTAGACTATGGAATTTGGGTGATAATGATGTGTAAAGGTAGGTTCATCCATTTGTAACAATGCACTACTCTGGTGGGGGATGCGGATGACGGAGGAGATTGTGCATGTGTGGGGCAGGAGGTATATGGGAACTCTTTGTAACTTCCTCCCAATTTGCCATGAACCTAAAACTGCTCAAAAAAAAGTCTTACAAAAATTTTAAAAAAATTTCCACAAACCTGTGAATATGTTGCCAAGCATGGCAAAATGGAGTTCGTGGTTGTGATTAAGTTAGGGATTTTGAGATGGGAGATTATCCTAGATTATCTCCTTATAAGAGGCAGGAGGGTCAGAGTCAGAGAAGGAGATGTGATTACAGATACAGATGTTGGAATGATGCAGCCAGGAGCCCAGGAACATGAGCAGCTTCTAGAAGCTGGAAAACTCAAGGCAAGGATTCTCTTCTTGAGCCTCCAGAAGGAACAGCTCTGCTGATACCTAGACTTTAGCTCCATGAAATCTATTTTGGACTTCTGATTGTTCAGCCTTCCAAGGGTGATGCTGTGCATCCCGGTTAGAGCTCGAGGCTTCGGAGCCAGTGGGGCTAGGGTCACAGCACTAACACCATGATCCTGGCTGTGGGGCCTTGGGAACACCATGTAACTGACTGAGCTTCCATTTCCTCATCTGAAAGTGGGCTGTTGAGGTGATGTACTTTGTGGGGAGTTGTGAGGGTTGAAGGACACAATACAGGTCATATACTCAGCATAACGTGTGCACCCGGGAGGCCTGTGATGAGAGGTGTCACTGAACACGCCAGTTGCAGCTGGACACTGCCATCCATGGTGCGATGTACACTGGCATTGGAGATAGTCACGCATGGACAACTGTGTCTCCTGGAATTGAAGAAATGCAGCATTTCTATATTCAGTTGCCTTTTCCATGCAGTCCTTGACCTGGACAATCCCAGCAGGCTTTTCCTATGTGACTCACCTTCATGTAGCATTTTAAATAATTGTCACATGATCTTCTGTTGGTGGGGGTCAGGTAGAGTCACAGAAGAGGTTGATAACAGAATCAAGGCCTCTGGTATTTAAGCTGTTCTTTGATTGTTTCCCAGAGAGCACTTTATGCACAAGGTGGGTCTCCTGAACATTGATTATAAACTAGAAACCTTGAGTTCCACTGTATTCCTGTTGTGTGGTCTCTGTGAATTCTGTACTTTTGACAGGGTTCTCCTGGTCCTCATATTTTGGTGCTTGGTTGGAGGTTCCACTTGATTCAGGTCTCCTGGAGGGAGTAGGAGAAGCCTCAACACCTTGCTTCTCAAGAACAAAGGTCATAGTCATCCTCCTCCTCCCAGCATTTTCGGTCTCTGCTCTCTGGGGACTTGTTTCCTGCTTGTTAAATCCCCTGGTTCGTTCGCATCCTATATGATAGCACAGTCAGCATGGAGAAGAACAGAGGATGATCCCTGCCTCTTTTCCATGCATCAGGGAAAGGATGGACACACGTCCCTTCTAAGGAGACTTCATTGTGAGGGTTGGTGAATGATAGATGACCGTGATCATGAGGACGGACTCTGGCTTTGACTCTCATGGTTCCAGAGAAGACCCTGAGCAGCCAGTGGAGTCCTGCTCAGTCCCGACTTTCACTGTGGACGCTTAGGCTCAGGGAGGTGAGGTGGCTTGCTGTGGTCACTCCACTGTCGTGGTGGTGCTGGGACCCAGCCCAGAGCAGCTCCTCCACCATGCCCTGTCCTCTGGAGCCCGAACTTCACAGTGCCTTTTGGGCAGAAAGGAAGGCTGTTCCTTGGGGAAATAAATTAGAATAATTTAGAATAATAACTGATGTTTCTTAAGGAAGTCAGTGTCCTTGGTTTGGAAAGGGGCAGGCCCTTCCAGGTGCATCCTTTCCCCCTTGTACAGAACTGGCACTTAGTAGATGCTTCATAAGTGCTGGTCAAATGAATGAATGAGGAATGCAACGTTTCAACAAAAGTGAATTCGGGCCGGCCCGTGGCTCACTCGGGAGAGTGCGGTGCTGATAATACCAAGGCCCCGGGATCCCATATAGGGATGACCGGTTCGCTCACTGGCTGAGCGTGGTGCTGACAACACCAAGTCAAGGGTAAAGATCCCCTTACCGGTCATCTTTTTAGAAAAAAAAGAAAAGAAAAGAAAAGAAAGAAGAGTGGGTTGGTGGCAAAGTGAGTGGGTTAAGGGGGGAATGGCTGCCAGAGCAAACGTGACCATAAAGTGAATGTGATTCAAGTCGACGAAGCGCATGGACAAAAATGCTTCCTGTGGCCAAATTGGGGCGATGTCTCTTTCCACTCCAGTGTAGAACAAACCTAAAAACCGTCCTTGGGACAGAAGTAAGGAAGTTCCCGGTGTTCAGCAAACCTCTTCCTCTCAAGAAATCCAAAGGGGAAGTCAACATAATTCATAAATGACCATAGGACCTGTCGTGACAAACGAAAGGCAGGGAGAATGTTAGCCTTTAAAATCATACCCTGCTGGGCCGGCCCGTGGCTCACTCGGGAGAGTGCGGTGCTGATAACACCAAGGCCCCGGGTTCGGATCCCACATAGGGATGGCCGGTTTACTCACTGGCTGAGCGTGGTGCTGACGACACCAAGTCAAGGGTAAAGATCCCCTTACCGGTCATCTTTTTAGAAAAAAAAGAAAAGAAAAGAAAAGAAAGAAGAGTGGGTTGGTGGCAAAGTGAGTGGGTTAAGGGGGGAATGGCTGCCAGAGCAAACGTGACCATAAAGTGAATGTGATTCAAGTCGACGAAGCGCATGGACAAAAATGCTTCCTGTGGCCAAATTGGGGCGATGTCTCTTTCCACTCCAGTGTAGAACAAACCTAAAAACCGTCCTTGGGACAGAAGTAAGGAAGTTCCCGGTGTTCAGCAAACCTCTTCCTCTCAAGAAATCCAAAGGGGAAGTCAACATAATTCATAAATGACCATAGGACCTGTCGTGACAAACGAAAGGCAGGGAGAATGTTAGCCTTTAAAATCATACCCTGCTGGGCCGGCCCGTGGCTCACTCGGGAGAGTGCGGTGCTGATAACACCAAGGCCCCGGGTTCGGATCCCACATAGGGATGGCCGGTTTACTCACTGGCTGAGCGTGGTGCTGACGACACCAAGTCAAGGGTAAAGATCCCCTTACCGGTCATCTTTTTAGAAAAAAAAGAAAAGAAAAGAAAAGAAAGAAGAGTGGGTTGGTGGCAAAGTGAGTGGGTTAAGGGGGGAATGGCTGCCAGAGCAAACGTGACCATAAAGTGAATGTGATTCAAGTCGACGAAGCGCATGGACAAAAATGCTTCCTGTGGCCAAATTGGGGCGATGTCTCTTTCCACTCCAGTGTAGAACAAACCTAAAAACCGTCCTTGGGACAGAAGTAAGGAAGTTCCCGGTGTTCAGCAAACCTCTTCCTCTCAAGAAATCCAAAGGGGAAGTCAACATAATTCATAAATGACCATAGGACCTGTCGTGACAAACGAAAGGCAGGGAGAATGTTAGCCTTTAAAATCATACCCTGCTGGGCCGGCCCGTGGCTCACTCGGGAGAGTGCGGTGCTGATAACACCAAGGCCCCGGGTTCGGATCCCACATAGGGATGGCCGGTTTACTCACTGGCTGAGCGTGGTGCTGACGACACCAAGTCAAGGGTAAAGATCCCCTTACCGGTCATCTTTTTAGAAAAAAAAGAAAAGAAAAGAAAAGAAAGAAGAGTGGGTTGGTGGCAAAGTGAGTGGGTTAAGGGGGGAATGGCTGCCAGTCTTATTCTTTATGCCACTTGTCCAATCTCTCCCTATCCCTCTCTCCCTCCCCCCTCTCACCTCTGATAACCCTAGATTTCTTCCCTCCTCCTGAAAGAGTAATGGTTAGTCTGTTGATTTGTTGCCTAGGTGATCTGTCCAATGATGAGAGGTGTGTTCAAGCCCCCCAATATTATCATAGAGCAGATGCTTCTTCTGTCACTCTGGAATGGGCTTTGTGGAGAGAGATGTTCTCTTCTTTTCTCTGGTCTCTGCTGGTGTCAGTGCGCTCCAGTGGCTGGCAGACAATCTGCATGGTGGTTGTGGTGTCTAGCCACTTTCACAGCAGCTGTGGTTATTGCGGTGGCTGTGGTGGACCACCCACACAGAGGTGATGTTTTTGGCTTGCTCCTTACCTAGTTGCTGGTGGCTCCAGGCTCTATGCCTCAGGACCCTGGGTAGGCCCCAGTGGGTACTCTGTTTTTTCTTCAGTTCTGTGTTGGAATATTTGCAGTTCCCAACACTTAAAACTCTGTGCTGGAGCTAATTTGTTGTCCTTTGCTTACTTCTACAGTTGAGGAACTTCCTGTGGGGACCAGTACTTGAGCTCTGTGGCTGAGCTAAATTGCTGCTTTGCTGCTGATTCCCTGGGGAAGTCTTTTTGTGCAGCACTGGTTTTAATGGTTGACTTTACAGATACTCCCAGGTTTAGTGAAATCCAGTGCACCTGGGTTGTGTAGAAACACTGGCCTGGATCTGAGTCTTTTCATCAAACCTCACCCCACGCAATTCAATATTCCTGACCAGTCTCCTCTGATGGAAGAGGTTCTATGCTGATTGGGAGGCAGATCAGCTGTCCTTGCTATGCTGCAGTGTTCTCCCGTTGGGCCCATCTCCCTCACTGCCCATGCTCTAAACACTTCCCATGGAATGGGCTGTGCTCTGGTCCTTTGCCATGACTCATTGGCCTCTGATTGGCTCCTTTTTTTCATTTGTTGTGGCTCCTCAGTCCTATGTGGGTCCATGGGAACCCTATTAGTGGTATTGCTGGCCTGGCAGCCACCATGGCCCTCTTCTCCCCTGCTGCCTCCAAGCAACTTCATCTGAAGGGCACAGTAGCAGCTTTTGCCAGCTCCTGCTCCATGCACTCAGCAGCTCCAGCCTGGAAATGGCCAAGATTCGAAACGGTTGGAGCAGTTTTTTTTTTCTCTCATCATGGCTTCTCCTGCCTTTATGTACTCTGAAGATCTCTCCTCTTCTTCCCCTGAGCTCTAGTGGCCCCAGCTTGGCTGTCATTGCTTTTTTTTTTTTTTTTTNGTGTCCTTGGTTTGGAAAGGGGCAGGCCCTTCCAGGTGCATCCTTTCCCCCTTGTACAGAACTGGCACTTAGTAGATGCTTCATAAGTGCTGGTCAAATGAATGAATGAGGAATGCAACGTTTCAACAAAAGTGAATTCGGGCCGGCCCGTGGCTCACTCGGGAGAGTGCGGTGCTGATAATACCAAGGCCCCGGGATCCCATATAGGGATGACCGGTTCGCTCACTGGCTGAGCGTGGTGCTGACAACACCAAGTCAAGGCTTGAAATCCCCTTACCGGTCATCTTTTAAGAAAAAAAAAAAAGTGAATTCATTTTGTAGCCTGAAGCAGCCACTGGAGAACCTGCTGCAGAGACCCTGACATGCCACTGCCTTGCTCTGGGGCTCCCAGGTCTTGTATGTGGGGCATCTGGCTTCATATCTAGCAGCCCTGGGAAGGGGCTTTTGGAAAATGTGCATTTATGGATTTGAAACCCCAAATGGGATATCTGCACTGTTTTACAAGGAGTGGTCACGGTCCTGAGGCAAGCTGTGGTGAGATGTGGGCTTAAGGGCGGCTCCAGAGCACCAAGGGACCTGGACCCGAGGGGTCAGTGGGGTCGTGTTCTGCTGGAGAGCTCACATTTCACAGCTTGTAAAACCCAATCGGAATTCCAGGTGTGCGAGATAAAACCGCATTTGATGTGCAAATAACCAAGTCACAGCCGGCTGGGCAGGCGACTTGGGACAGGCCTTGAAAAGCTTTGTGGACTAGTGTGGCCAGGTCCAGCTCGCTGCCACTTCCTGATCCATTGCCCTGACAACTCAAGGAAGGCCCCCAGCCCTGTGCCCAGCACCTCGTAGATGCTCCCTCTCCTCACCCCGCCACATTGAAGCTGTCTAATTCCCTCCCACCACATGACATGCTTCTTCCCTGGAACTGGGCTGGGACCTCCTCTCTCTTGGGGCTGTTCCTTTCAGATGCCATTTCTGCTGGGAAGTATGTCCTTCCCTCCCAGCTGAATGGTTGCCTCCCATCCCATGCTCTCCAGATGTGTGATCATGGACACACCCCACCCCATACATTTGCCATAAGGGTCTGAGTGTGTGTTTGTCGTCTTCACGCCTCCAGAGGCTGGAATGGGTGCTTGGTGAACATGTGTAGATCAATGGCCAGGATAGGGGGATGTGCTTGGGTCCACCTTATGCAGATGCCCCAGCTGGTCTCTACCTGGAAGTAGCTTTAAAGCCTTTCATTTCTTCTCTAAGGCCACTAGGACCAGATAAGTTTTACCATTATAGATTAAAACTTAAAAAAAACCCACATCTTAATACATGTGTGTTAGTCTGTTTGTGCTGCTGTACAAAATACTGGGAGTCTGGGTAATTTAAAAATAATATAAATTTATTTCTCATGGCTCTGGAGGCTGGGAAGTTCAAGGTCAAGTTGTCAGCAAGTTTGATGTCTGGTGAGGGCCCCATCTCTTCTGTGATGGTGCCTTGAATGCTGTGCCCTCATGTGGTGGAACGGATGGAAGAGCAAAAGGCCTAGCTGGTTCCATCCTCCCCTTTTATAAGGCATTAATCCATCCATGAGGGCTAATCACCTCTTAAAAGACCCCACCTCTTAATACTATCACACTGGATCTTAGGTTCCAACATATGAATTTTGGGGGGACACATACATTCAAAACATAGCACCGTGGAAGTGGAACATTTTTTTAAAAACAATTTTTATTGAATCATAATTGATTATACATATTTTGGGGGTTCAATGTTGACATATGTTGATCAAATCAATATTACTTGCATATATATTGTTACAAATTGTTCTTATTCTTTATGCCACTTGTCCAATCTCTCCCTATCCCTCTCTCCCTCCCCCCTCTCACCTCTGATAACCCTAGATTTCTTCCCTCCTCCTGAAAGAGTAATGGTTAGTCTGTTGATTTGTTGCCTAGGTGATCTGTCCAATGATGAGAGGTGTGTTCAAGCCCCCCAATATTATCATAGAGCAGATGCTTCTTCTGTCACTCTGGAATGGGCTTTGTGGAGAGAGATGTTCTCTTCTTTTCTCTGGTCTCTGCTGGTGTCAGTGCGCTCCAGTGGCTGGCAGACAATCTGCATGGTGGTTGTGGTGTCTAGCCACTTTCACAGCAGCTGTGGTTATTGCGGTGGCTGTGGTGGACCACCCACACAGAGGTGATGTTTTTGGCTTGCTCCTTACCTAGTTGCTGGTGGCTCCAGGCTCTATGCCTCAGGACCCTGGGTAGGCCCCAGTGGGTACTCTGTTTTTTCTTCAGTTCTGTGTTGGAATATTTGCAGTTCCCAACACTTAAAACTCTGTGCTGGAGCTAATTTGTTGTCCTTTGCTTACTTCTACAGTTGAGGAACTTCCTGTGGGGACCAGTACTTGAGCTCTGTGGCTGAGCTAAATTGCTGCTTTGCTGCTGATTCCCTGGGGAAGTCTTTTTGTGCAGCACTGGTTTTAATGGTTGACTTTACAGATACTCCCAGGTTTAGTGAAATCCAGTGCACCTGGGTTGTGTAGAAACACTGGCCTGGATCTGAGTCTTTTCATCAAACCTCACCCCACGCAATTCAATATTCCTGACCAGTCTCCTCTGATGGAAGAGGTTCTATGCTGATTGGGAGGCAGATCAGCTGTCCTTGCTATGCTGCAGTGTTCTCCCGTTGGGCCCATCTCCCTCACTGCCCATGCTCTAAACACTTCCCATGGAATGGGCTGTGCTCTGGTCCTTTGCCATGACTCATTGGCCTCTGATTGGCTCCTTTTTTTCATTTGTTGTGGCTCCTCAGTCCTATGTGGGTCCATGGGAACCCTATTAGTGGTATTGCTGGCCTGGCAGCCACCATGGCCCTCTTCTCCCCTGCTGCCTCCAAGCAACTTCATCTGAAGGGCACAGTAGCAGCTTTTGCCAGCTCCTGCTCCATGCACTCAGCAGCTCCAGCCTGGAAATGGCCAAGATTCGAAACGGTTGGAGCAGTTTTTTTTTTCTCTCATCATGGCTTCTCCTGCCTTTATGTACTCTGAAGATCTCTCCTCTTCTTCCCCTGAGCTCTAGTGGCCCCAGCTTGGCTGTCATTGCTTTTTTTTTTTTTTTTCC
>NW_007726219.1:80487-81394 GCF_000696425.1 Galeopterus variegatus | reverse complement strand
CGCACTCCCAAGTGGCGCACTGGAGAGTGCGCCACCGGGCCGGCCCTGTCATTGCTTTTTGATAGTTAAAAATTAGTTGATTTGTGGGAGAGGGTGACCCTGGGGACCATCTATTCCATCTTGATCGGAAGTCGGGACATTTCTGACAAAAGACTTTTATTTACTGTCTAAGACTGACCGCTTTTCTTTATCTTATCTCAGAGAAAGTCCTACACCCAATGTTGCCTTGTCAATGATACTCAAAAGGATCTTGGATGCTATGGTTTGAATGTGTCCCCCGAATTTCATGTGTTGGAATCTTAATCCCTAAATTTGTATGATGATGGTATTTGAAGTTTGGGCCTTTGGGAGATAATTATGATTAGAAAAGGTCATCAGGGAGGGGCCCCATGATGAGACTGGTGACTTTATAAGGAGAGGAAGAAAGACCTGAGCTGGCATACACACTCTTGCTTTCTTGCCATGGATGCCTCCTGCCATGTTATGAGACAGCGTGAAGCCCTTGCCAGATGCTGGTGCCATGCTCTTGGACTTCCCAGCCTCTAGAACTGTGACCTAAATAAACCTCATTCTTTATAAATTACCCAGTCTGTGGTATTCAGTTACAGCAACAGGAAACAGACTAAGACATTAGATTTCAAGCATTTTTTAAAATTTTATTTATTTGTCTTTTTTGTGACCGGTAAGGGGATCGCAGCTCTTGGCTTGGTGTCGTCTGCACTGTGCTCAGCCAGTGAGTGCACTGGCTATCCCTATACAGGATCTGAACCCGTGGCGGGAGCTCTGCTGCGCTCCCAGCACGCACTCTCCCAAGTGCGCCATGGGGTCGGCCCTCAAGCATTTTTAAAAAAAAATATCCATAGTGGATGGGATGAAAAATCAAAGCAATAGATTTACATATTCAGGA
>NW_007726219.1:70354-80162 GCF_000696425.1 Galeopterus variegatus | reverse complement strand
TTTATTTATTTGTCTTTTTTGTGACCGGTAAGGGGATCGCAGCTCTTGGCTTGGTGTCGTCCGCACTGTGCTCAGCCAGTGAGTGCACTGGCTATCCCTATACAGGATCTGAACCCGTGGCGGGAGCTCTGCTGCGCTCCCAGCATGCACTCTCCCAAGTGCGCCATGGGGTCGGCCCTCAAGCATTTTTTAAAAAAAATATCCATAGTGGATGGGATGAAAAATCAAAGCAATAGATTTACATATTCAGGATGGGCCAGGTTGAGGAGCAGAGGCTGCTGGGGCCTGGTTCCCTTGCGTGAGTCCTGCAGGATCTTCATGTTGAAGGAGATGACTGTACCCATCCTAAAGAATGTCTTTCTGTGGGCAGAGAACCTGCTGGGAGGGCTTGGGGGCTTTGGTTCTGGTGCTGGTTGGGCCTCTGGTCTTGGGCAGGTCATCTCTGCTCTGGGTCCTGTTTTTCTCATTTTCAAGTCAAGGGGGAGGCGCCGACAGCCTCAGGAGCATCTTTGGCATACCCTACTCTTGTCTGTGATGGGGAAAATCAAAGTTAGGGAGAGCACATAGGAGTTGGTAAATTGGACTCACTTTAGTGATTGAGTTTGTGTGGGGAGTTTGAATCCAGTTGTCATGAGTGATGGAACAGAATGAGATCTTGGGGACCAGTACATCACAGAGTTACTGCCTGCTATGGGGTGAATTGTGTTCTCGAAAGGTTCATATATTAATTCTCACCATTTTAGTGTTGAGGGTGGGAAATCCTATTATGGTGATTGAAAGGTGGGACCTTTAGGAGGTGATTAGATTGTGAGGACTGTGCCCTACTGAATAGATTGATCCACTCATGGAGTAGTAAGTTGATGGTTTAATGGGTGGTAATGGGTGTGTTTCTGATGGCTTTATAAGGAGAGTGAGTGAGTAAGTTAGCTCTCTTTTGCTGAAGCTGTTCACCGTGGGATACCCTGCATTGCTGTGAAGCCACCACCAACAAGGCCCTCACCAGATACACCCCCTGGACTGTGGACTTCCTAGTCTATGAACTGTAAGAAATAGATTTCATTTCTTTATATATTACCCTGCTTCTGTCATCCATCTTCAGGAAGCTGAGACAACCTAACAGTGGCCTGCCATGGGGCTCCCGGGGGTCAGGCTGGCCCTGGGGAGGGCTGTGCCTCATCCTCCAGGGCTGGGCCCTGGCGGTGTCCTGGCCTGGCCCAGAGACGATGCTGTGTTCCTGCAGGTTTCACAGTCTCAGAGCTGATTCCAGAGAAAAAAGCATGCTGGTCATTGATGGAACAACAATGTACAAATTTCACTTAAATGAGACAGTTAACGGGAAGCATGAGTAGCTATTGCCCTGATGAAAGATACAGTGATGAGAAAAGCTCCGGACACGTCCCTGGTCCCTGGTCTTGACATGTCTGGACCTATAGGTTCTGCCTGGCCTGGTGCTGGTGGGTGGGGACTGGCCCAATGCCACCTGGGCTCCCAGTTCGTGGTTGTGCTGCTGGCCTGGCAGAGCCAGCCTCTTCAGGGCATGTGTGGTTACAGTCTCATGTTCAGTTCAGCAGGTCCCCAGTGGAGCTAGGAAGGGGGTGGCTCTACAGCCCCAGGCACATTGGCCCTCATGGCTTCTGTCCTCTGATGGAGGAACTTGGAGCAGACACAATGCAGGACTTAATCCTGGCAAAAATGCCAACTTCTCTGTAATCGACCTTATGGAGACTTCATCAGAGCCTGTCCAGGGTTTGCGTGGGCTCTGGCATGGGGTGAGGAGGGGGCAGGGGAGCAGGTTGGGGAGGGACTGAGCAGATTTGTGCCCCATGTATGAAAAAGCTTGGGGAATAACTATTTTAGTGCCAACCCCCACTCTGTTTAATCCAGACCTCAACCAGGGTTCCAGCAAGTTAAAGGTGACCTTCATCCTGAGTTTTATTGTTCAGATGTTGGTCCTTTAATATGTCACTTGGCTTGATGTAGCACTGAGAAAATGCATTGTCTTATTTCACCCTTGACATTTTTATTGCAAGGAATTTTCAAATCTGTGGGAAAGACTGTTCAGGCTGCTTCCTTGGGAAGTACTTAAAGGGATACTAGTCAGCTACTGAATGCAGGAAAAGAGGAAAAAAATGAGGGAGATGAAAGAGAAAATGCAAGGGGAAGGGAGTTGAGGCATGAGGAACCCCAATCACAGCATTTTGTTTTTCCACTTGTTCTTGGTGTCATAATTTTTGAAGTAAATTGTCTTTTTAGTAGCTTCCTCCCCCCATGTCCATTAGTCAGATGTAAATTGAGCCACCTGTTCCTTTTCAGTGGGAGGGACCTGTCCATTTCTCTTCCCTGCTCTGGGCCTCTGTCTCTTGATCTGTAAAGGGAGACCGAGATGCCCACTGCTTAGGCTTATTCCAAGGGTTAAGTGAGGTTCATTGCTCACTCAGTAAGTATTTATTGAGTGTCTGTATGTGCTGGGAGTGGGCTCCTGTTCTCCTGGGACTTATCAAGGGATGCCCAAGAAAAGGATGCTAGTTTAACAATGTGTGTGTCAAAGTGGGGGTGAGAGGGCACCCTGTGGGAAGCCACACTGAGCAGAAATCTGACATCTGGGAGGAGTTTACTAGGAGAAAGGGCAGGTCTGAGGGTGGAAGAGAAAGGTAGCTTGGGCTGAGAGGAGGCAGGCCAGTGAGGCTGGTAAGCAGAGGCTGCTGGAGAGAGGAGCTCAGGCAGGCTGGAGAGGTTGGCAGCTGGAGACCATGGAGCATTTGCTACCCTGGGTTTAAGCAGGAAAAATCACAATGGGACTTGCATTTTGAAAAGAGCATTCTTTTTTTTTTTTTTTTTCCTTTTTGTCTTTTTTCGTGACCGGCAATGGATCGCAACCCTCAGTGTCGCGCCCGTACTGGACTGGGACCGGCAACGGGATCGCAACCCTTGGTGTTGCACTCGCACCTCGCTCAGCCAGTGAGTGGCCGGTCCGTATGTGGGATCCGAACTCTCGGCAGGAGCGCCACCGGGCCGGCCCTTGAAAAGAGCATTCTGACTGCAGGAGGCAGCCTGGATGTCTGGGGAGGCCAATGACTTGGCTATTGTTGGAATCCATCTTTGATGCTGGCAGCTTGGACTGTGGTGGTAGGGGGCTGGTGGTGGAGGGGGATGGAGACAGGGAGGCTGATGCTAGAATTGTTTAGAAAGTAAGATCTTCTCAACTTGGTGACGGATTGGATAATAGATGGTGAGGAAGAGGATGGTGTTAGGATGAGGCCTAGATTTCTCTCTCTTGCAACTGGATAGAGAGTCTTAGTTCACTGAGACCAGATGAGTCCTGGTCTTGGAAATGTTGAGAATAAGGTACCTTTGAGACATCCAGTGAAAAATGTGGAATAGGTTAGGAGGACATACCATTTTGGAGTTCAGAGATGAAGAAGTCGGGCCCCATTTTTTCATCCTTTCCTATATTTACACCAACTGCCATGTGGCTTTTCAGTTTCTCCCTTGAGAACCAGAGTGCACTTTCCTAACCCTTGACTGGAGGCTCAGCTTTCTTCCACAGAAAAAATCTTAAAAACCTTCTTAACCCCACACCTCCTTGCTATGGTCTGAATGTTTGTGTCACCCCAAAATTCATATATTGAAATCCTAACCCACAAGGTAATGATATTAGGAGGTGGGCTTTTGGGAGGCGATTAGGTCATGAGGGCTTAGTGCTCTTATAAAAGAGGTCCCAGAGAGCTAGCTCATCCCTTCCACCATGTGAGGACACAGAAAGAAGGGTCTGTCTGTAAATCAGAAAGTGGCCCTTATCAGACATCGAATCTGCCAGCAACTTGATTTTGGACTTCCCAAACTCCACAACTGTGAGAAATAAATTTCTGTTGTTTATTAGTTACCTGGTTTATGGTATTTTGTTGTAGTAGTCTGAACATACTAAAACACCCATCTGGCTATATCAAGCTTATTCTCCCTTTTCTTGTGTGCATGCTTCAAACTCCTTCAAGTTTTCAGCCCTGTGATGAAGCTCTTCAAATATAGTTCCTTAAGTAGATTTCCTGGAGCCTAGTTCCTCTCCACTTTTAGACCTATGAAACTAAAGATAAATTACCTGCCCCTATGCCCACAATAGTGGGACAGGTATAGTATGACCACTGTAGATATTACTCTTAAAAAAGAGGGATATGGGAGGCACAAAGGAGTCACTGGTCCATAGCAATTCTTAAATCCAGGTGGGCAAACATTAGAAGTCCCTTGATCACCTCTCAAGTCCTGGAAATTATTCCTCATAGTGCTTTTGTCTGCCCTCTAAGTTCTTGGTTCCATCATCTAAATCATCCTTCCTTTTTTTCCCTTTTTTCTTTTGTAAAAGGTAGTACATGTTTGCAGTGGAATAGTTTTCGCAGTGTTCTTGCCAGTAGAGTTTTGGGAATCAAACTGCCTCTTTTCATTTAGTGCTATCTCTAGTTCTTTCAGTATAAGCTGAGTGTTTTCACTGATATAAACCTCTCAAAAACTTTGTGGATCACGTGTGAATCTCTTTGGGGGTGTACCCCATTAGATAGAAGCTACACTCACAAATGTCTTCTAGATAAGCCCTTAAGCTTTGTTTTTCCTTCTTTGGGTTTAGTTTGCTGTTCTTTTAAAATTTCTTGGAGATAGAGACCTTGATAATTGATTTTTAGCTTTTTTCTTCTCTTATGTGCATCTAAATTTATAAAATTTTCCTCTGAGTATGGCTTTATCTTTAATTTCATGTTTTGATATGTTATATTTTCATTCATTTAAAAATATTTCAATTTCCATTATTATTATTTTTTGACTCATAGGTTATTTAAAAGAGTATTTGAGAATTAAAAATTTCCCACAATTGTAGCTTAATTCCACTGTAGTCAGAAAACAGAGAATGTAATTTGTGTGCTTTCATTTTTTAAAAATTGCTGGGATTTCACCATGTTGCTCAAGTCTTCTATATATTTACTCATATTTTTGTCTGTTTATTCTATCATTTTGGAGGGATTTTTTAAATTTGATTTTGATTGTGGATTCATTTACTTTTTATTTGTGTATTTGCTTTATATATTTTAAGTCTATATTATTAAGTGTGTATACATTTGGACTCATCCCATCTTCCTGGTGGATTAACCTTTTTATTATTATTAAACATCCCTCTTTTTTTCTATTAGTGCTTCTTGCTTTTAACTTTAATTCGATATTATTGTAGCATCACTTGCTTTCCTTTGGTTAGTGTTTGCATGGTATATAATTTTTTATCCTTTTACTTTCACATTCTCTGTGTCCTTATATTTAAGGTGTGTCTCTTACTAGCATCATAGAGTGAGACTTTGTCTTTTTACTCAGTGTTTTAATTTGTCTATATAAATTTACATTTATTGTAATTATTTATATATTTGGGCTCAGTCTACTTACTGCCTTGTTTGTTTTCCTTTATTCACATGTTAAATGTTCCTTGTCCTGAATTTCTCTTAATGATTTTCTGTGTTTTTCCATTTTATTTTTCTTTCTGTATTTAAATTTCTCTGACTTATCTTCCAGTTCTCTAATTCTCTCTTTGGCTATGTCTGATCTGCTTTGAAAGTCATATATTGAGTTTTATTTACTCATTTATTTATTTCTAATGATTAGGTCTCTCTTTTCCTGTTTTGATGAGGTATATGTTATTTACAGTAAAGTACACAAATCCTCAGTGTTTACTTAGCCTGATGAATTATTGTACACACACATGCATATCTATATCTCTATATATCTCCATGTCCAAATAATTATCACCTAGATCAAGATGTTTTAAGTTTCTAGCACCCCAAAGTCTCCTTCATTCCCCTTGCATTTGATATTTCCTTCAAAGATAGCCATTTAAAAAAAATCTCTATCACCATGGATTAGTTTTATCTGTATTTGAATTTCCCATAAACAAATCCCATTGTAAGTACTCTTTGTACCTGACTTTAGTTACTCAACATTATGTCTCAGATTCATCCATGCTGTTCTCCGTAGTGGTAGTTTTTTTTTTTTTTTACTGCTATGTGTATTAGCCTGTTTTCTGTTGCTTATTTTTTTATTTTTTATTTTTTTTTGTCTTTTTTCGTGACCAGTAATGGGATCGCAACCCCTGGCTTGGTGTTGCCTGCACCGCGCTCAGCCAGTGAGTGCACCAGCCATTCCTATATAGGATCCGAACCCGCGGCGGGAGCATCGCTGTGCTCCCAGCGCTGCACTCTCCTGAGTGCGCCACGGGGCCAGCCCTTCTGTTGCTTATTAATGGAATCCCTGGAACTGGGTAATTTATAAAGAAACAAAACTTATTTCTTATAGTTCTGAAGTCTGGGAAATCCAGAGTCGAAGGGGCACATCTGGTAGGGCCTTCTTGCTGGTGGGGACTGTCTGGATAGCCCTGAGGTGGTGCAGGAGGGGGTTGAGTGTGGTAGCTCAAATCTCTCTTTAAAAAGCCACCACTCCTTTGATAACCCATTAATCTATGAATGGATTAATCACCTCTTAAAGTCCTCACTTGCAAATGCCATAGTTGGATTTCCCATCCTCTTAATACTGTTACAATGGGGATTAAATTTCAACATGAGTTTTGGAGGGAATAAACCTTCAAACTATAGCATTATGTAACAATCCATTATACCACATTTTATTTATTCATTCTACTGTTGGTGGACATTTGAATTATTTCTACCAATAGTATTCTCTTCTGATGTGTCCAGTGTGCCTGGTAGTTTTTGATCAAATTCTGGACATTGTGATCATAAATGGTTGTGGCTTGGAATGATGTTATCTTCCTCTAGTGAAGGTTTACTTTTGCTTATGACAGGCAGTTAGATTAGGGGAAGATCATTTTTGTTTGTTTTTTGGTGGCTGCCTTGTTCAGGAATTGACCCCTGAACCTTGACGTTACCAGCACCATGCTGTAACCAATCGAGCTAACTGGCCAGCTCCTTAGGGGCAGATCATTTTAATTCAAGCAGGTAGTGAGCTGACTTGAGGTGATTTTTAGTCTTTGCAAGGCCAAGCCTATTTCTGGATTGTCCTTATTTATACATGATGCTCCTTGGTGCACCCTGAACTCCAGTTTCTCCACAGCATAGTGAGAGTGCCCAAAACTCTGCTTGGCTTTTCAGACACTTGACTTTTGGTTTCCCCAGGACCTCTGGGTCACTGTTTGCAAATCAGCAACCACTTTGAGGAGATAAGTCATGTACAGTGTTGGGCTCATTTTCACGCATTTCTCTTGTCCCTTAAGGTCCTCAGCTTTTGGCTAACTTGATAGCCTTGATTTCCATTTTTTCGCCCTCAGCGCTGTGAGATTGATAAACCTCTGCTTAATGTCTCTCGCTCATAGTAGCCACTTTCTGCTTGGCTTCTAATCCTCGCAAATCCATGCTGCTTAGGAATTTTCAAATACCTGAAAGGTGAAAGCAGCACACATGTCAGGCTTACTTCAGTGTGGTTCCCTTCACCCTGGGGTCTTTGTGTTTTACCTGGTGTTTCTTGTTATTTTTCAGCAGGGAGTTCAGTCTGATAAAACCTACTCTGTCATTCCAGAAGCAGACTGATGAAATCATTCCAGACCACTTGTTTCAGTAGTGGTTTGCATTTTATGGAGTATTATCAGATGATTTTAAGATCTGATTATCATAATAGCCTGAGAGGTATTTAGCAAGGTTATTGTCCCCATTTTACAGATGGGGACACTGAGGCTCAGAGGGGTTAAGTGCTTGACAGTGTTTACATAGCTAATATGTTGTGGACTATCTTTTTAACCCTTACCCAACATTGAAATCCCCCTGCATTTTACCTGACCATCTCCTGGAATCCAAACTGTGTTCAGGGAACAGGGAGCAGCAGTAACTGAAGAAGAGGAACCTGGTGGGTGGTGGTCCAGTTACTCTGTTAAAAGGAAGGCACTCAATGAAAAGTGGGTGAAATTCTCTATAAACAAATACCATGTGGATGCAATTATTTTAGCTCTAAGTGACTGGGAAATCCCAGTGCAAATAAACCTGCTCCACATGCAGCAAACCGGGCCATCACCACCTCCCTGAGCAGAGGTGCTGAGATGTCAAGGCCCCCCCCTTGTGGAACAGAGGTTCCAGGGCTGTTAGTGGATGGTGCGCCCTCTGGTGGTCGCTTGCTTCAGGAAAGCCTCTGCAAATGCAAAGGGCAGCATTGCGGGGGTGAATCGTGGACTTTTCTTGGCTGGTGTGGATTGTTTGCAAACTGATTTCACAAAGCAGAATACCACTTGGTTCACCTTTCCTGAGAGAAGCACCAATCCACAGGTGAGGAAGATGAGGTTCCAAAGGGTTGTGACTCCCCCTCCCCTCACAAGACACAAAGCCATAACAGCCTGTGCTGGGACCTGAGCCACAAAGTCCTTCCTCTGTGTCAGGCTTCCTCTCAGAAGGGACAACAGAGGGGAGGACCCCCCTTTCTTGTGACTGTACATCTGTGAGGGGAAGTGGTCATCCTTTGGTGGCATCCTGGGAGTCCTCTGAACCTTGCTTTATTCCGATGTGGCGTGAAAAACAGTCTGGAAGATCTGGAGGCTGATACAGAGCTGACTCCTAGGAAGTGTTTGAGGAGAGTGCGACGTATGGCTTATGCGTGGCACCTGGCATGGCTGCCAGATGGAACCAGGCTCCTTCAACTACCTCTCGTATTGCTGCATTAGTGAATTTGCGAGTATGGGACATTCAGCTGAGGACAAGGAGTATTCATTAGGTCCTTTGGTTGCTGTACTCACTTGGAGCTCCCTCAGTTCTGAGTGTCCTTGAATGTGTGTGTGATCTCCTGGGAACCCCTGCTTCAGACCCCTCAGCCTGTGGCCACAAGGCCCCCAGGGATCCTGCGAGAGAGGTCGGGGCAGTGTTGCTCCTCTCGGACGCTCTTCACAGCCCTCATGGGAGAGATCAGCCCTGACAAGGAGCCGAGAAGCTCCCGGGCGTTTGTTTCCGTGCGTGTGAGGATCCAGGAGTCAAGCTTGCACAGCTGCACTGGCAGGTTCCACAGCCGCTAACAAGCCGGCCACGCCTGCCACCTCCCATCTCAGCCTCCTGGGGTGAGGGTGCGGGTTTCGTGTTCATTCACCACTCCGCAGGCATCCTTTCTCCACAGTGCTTTATGTCCTCTTAAACAGAAATGCTGATGTTGATATCCGTTTCCCCATTTACCTCTTGTTATGGACTAAATTGTGTGTCTCCTCAAATCCATATGTTGAAGCCCTAACCCCCAATGTGACTGTATTTGGAGAAAGGGTCTTTAAAGAGGTAATTCAGGTTTAATGAGGTCGTAAGGGTGGGCCCTGATCCAGTAGGATTGGTGTCCTTATAAGAAGAGGAAGAGACACTGGAGGTTTTTCTCTCTCCATTTACACATAGCGAAGAGGCCATCTGGAAGGCGGGAAGGGAGGCCTCAGCAGAAACCAGCCCTGATGGCAGGGTGACCTTGCTCTTCCTGCCTCTATGACTGTGAGAAAATACATTCCGGGCTGTCACCTACCCAGTCTGGGGTACTTTGTTATGGCAGCCTGAGCTGACTAATACACCTTTCAGTTAGCACTGACCCTGTCCTGAGAAATGGACCTCCCCTCCACCCTGCCCTGCACTGCGGAAGCTACGTCCTCCTCGTCCTCCTCGGTGCCCTAGAAAAGTTGTGTCTCATGAAACACATAAAGTCCACCAGGTACAAAGTCTCTCCAAGATAGTAGAATGAAGAACTTCAGCTGTCATGGCTGCACACACACACCACACACACACACACACACACACACACACACACACACACACACACACACACC
>NW_007726219.1:18437-69974 GCF_000696425.1 Galeopterus variegatus | reverse complement strand
TCTCACACACACCCCACACACACACACACACACACACACACACACACACACACACACACACCCCACCCCCACGTACATCACACACACACACACACACACTCCACCCACACGTACATCACACACACACACACTCCAACCCCACCTACATCACACACACCACACACACAGCACACCACACACACTTCTAACACACACACCACACACACACCATACACAGCACACCACACACACCTCACATACCTCAAACACCTCAAAGACCTCACACACACAGCACACCACACACACTCATAACACACACACCACACACACACCATACACAGCACACCACACACACACTTGCAATACACACACCATACACAGCACACCATACACACCTCACAGACCTCACACACCTCAGATACCTCACACACACAGCACACCACACACACTCAATACACACACCACACACACACCATATGCAGCACACCACACACACACCACACACCACACACACACCATACACACACCATACACAGCACACCACACACACACCACACGCACAGCACACCACACACACCACACACACACACAGCACACACACAATACACAGCACACCACACACACTCACACCACACACACACAGCACACCACACACACACCACACACACAACACACGCAATACACATATCATACACAGCACACCACACACACTCACACCATACACACACAGCACACCACACACACACACCACACACACACAGCACACCACACACACACACACCACACACACACCATACACAGCACACCACACACACACCACACACACAGCACACCACACACACCTCACATACCTCAAACACCTCACAGACCTCACACACACAGCACACCACACACACTTATAACACACACACCATACACAGCACACCACACACACAACACACAATACACACACCATACACAGCACACCATACACACCTCACAGACCTCACACACCTCAGATACCTCACACACACAGCACACCACACACACTCAACACACACACCACACACACACCATATGCAGCACACCACACACACACCACACACACCACACACACCACACACCACACACACACCACACACACACCATACACACCACACCACACACACTCACACCACACACACACAGCACACCACACACACACAGCATGCACACCACACACACACACCACACACACACCATATACACACACAGCACACCACACACACTCACACAGCACACTACACACACACCATACACAGCACACCACACACACACAGCACACCACACACACACCACACACACACCACACACACCATACACAGCAACCCCCACACACTCTTACCACACACACAGCACACCACACACACTCACACCACACACACACAGCACACACCATACACAGTGTACACCATAAACACCACACACTACATACACCACATACACACTATACCCACCCACACCCAGTAACACACATCACACACACACCACACACACATACACACTCACCACCCCCCACCCCATCCCCCAGGCATAGGCATGTCCAGCCTCATGTGTATATTCCCACAATTGTGGCTTGGTGTGTGTGTCTGGGATGCAGTTGTGATTAGTGACTGAGAAGTTGCTCCCGCTGTTTGAGTCTCAGGTGCGGGACTGGGCTGCACAGGGAGGCTCCCGTGCCCGACCCCTCTGGCAGCCCCTGCTTTCCGGAACTCAGCTTCCTGCACAGGACTGCTCTCCACTGTAGGCTCTCGCAGAGTCCAGGGAGACGGAGCTTGGGAGGATTCCATCCTGGGGTGGGACCACTGCTTCTTCAGTCATACCTGTAGCGGGTTGAATTGTGTCCCCCAAAAGGATATGTTGAAGTCCTAACCCAGGTTACCCAGGAGTGTGACCTTATTTGGGAATAGGGTCTTTGCAGATGTAAATAAGAGGAAGTTGTTCTGGAGTAGGGTGGTTTGTAAATCCAGTGACTGATGTCCTTAAAAGAGAAAGGGGAAGGAGATCTGGACAGGAGACACACAGGGAAGAGGGCCACGTGAAGACGGAGGCGGAGACTGCCGTGACGTAGCCAGAAGGAAGGCCAAGGGCTGCCGGCAGCACCAGAAGCTGGAGAGGGGCCTGGGACAGATCCTCCCTCAGAGCCTCCAGAAGGAACCAGCCCTGCTGACGCCTTGAGTTTGGACTTCTGGCCTCCAGAACTGTGAGAGGATGAATTTCTGTTGTTTTAAGCCATCTAGTGTGTAGTAACTTGTTATGACAGCCACAGGAAACTAATACAATTCCATAAACATTTCTTGATCACTGGCCACTGCTCTAGGTGTTGGATGGAAGGGACAGAACTGGTCGTACCCTCCTGGGACTTTCAGCCCACTCACCACAAAAAAGATGATGAGATGTAATGTGCAAGTGTCTTGCTGGGTTGTCCTGTGCTCAGCCACGTGCCCATGATTCTGGCTCACGTGGTGATGTGTCAGTGTTCTGGGGCCTGTGGACCCGGTGAGGAGCCTGGGCCTCATAAGGGAGGTGGCCTTTGGATGCTAGGGTTTTTCCACAACAACCTCAAAGATTGGGGATGGGGGAGGGTGGACAGATGGCTGCCTGTACAAAGGCCCACAGTTTAAGGTTCCAGTTTCATGATATCATCCTGGACATGGTCTGAATCAACTTCCAAATGGCACGGGCTCCCCAGTGCTCCTGAGGGGCTGGTTTCTGTTAGCTGCTGCCCTTTGTCCCACACATTCCCAGCGTCTTTCCAAAAGTTGCTTCTAATCAGCCTCACCTCAGGCCTACATGGCCAGAGGCCGAGGTGGACCCACGTTTTCACACAGAGCTCAGAATTGTTCCCACGGGGGGCTGCCCTTCGATCACAGCCTGATTGGTCACGGTGCTCTGGCCACCGTTTGTGTTGACAAACTCCTCCTCTCTAGCCTCCATCCCTGCCCAGCACCAGTGGCCCCCACCCCCCTCACAAAGTCCTGGACCGAGGGAAGGAGTGACCTCGGCTGTTGGTCCTGCAGGCGCCTTCGGTCCACGTAGCTTCTGTCACAGGCGACGCTCAAGTCTGCCTCATGGGGCCTCAGCGACTGGGGTTACTAACTGTTTTCAGGAGAACATCGATTTCCACTTGCACCAGCTCCTCCTTTGGCAGGGCCTAAGCCCCAGAGGTAGCTTTTAGAACCATTCTGCTTCATCTCAAAGGAAAAACACATAAATTGCCAGCAGCGTTTTATAGAAAGATGTTGAAATGAGGAATTCCTCTGTCCTGGGGTTGACGCCCATCTGAAGGGGGAGGGGGCGTGATCCCCATTCCAGCGGCTGATTCAGCCATGGGAATTGTGTAGATGCCGGGGCCCTGGAATGTTCTCTGACTCCAGTGACTTGTTTGTGTCTCTGTTGGGCCAGTAGGGGGTGTGAATCAATGAAAGAATGAATGAATGAAAAGGTGTGTGGGTGAAGGAAGGAAGCTTTGCTCAGAGGCTTTGACGGCTGTGCTCTGTGGTGACTACAGGCTCGGGCTGCTGGTGTTGCTAAGCCCCGCCTCAGCATTTTCACAGCTGAAGGCAGTTGCCTGCTTTGGACGAAGTTCTCTAATGTCTCAAACCCTCCATATGCACAAGGAGATTCATGGGAATTGTGGTGGGGTCAGGCGTTCAGAGCTGGGCTCCCTGTACCACCAGAAAATAGGACTGGCATCTCCAGGGTGCCTGCCCGGCTGGACCCTGCCCTTACAACACATGCCCCCACTCTGCTCCCACCCAGGCTTCTTGGTTCATGCAGGGGCCCCTGCTCACCCCTGCTCTGTGCCCACCATGTCTGGTCTTCAGGATACTTGGGCCCTTTTTCCTTTGGCCAAGATTTTTCTCCATCTGCCTCCTCTTCCCTCTGTAGTCACCTATTCTGACTGTTCATGGCTGGATGTGCATCTGTGTGTGCCAGGCTCTAGGAACTGGGGATGTGGCAGGGCCCTCAGGGAGGCTGGCGGAGACCCTGAGGTGGGAAATGTGCCCTCCGCCCCACATCTGCTGTTGTGATCTGGAACCATTCTTCCGTGGAGCTGGCAGCTGCAGGAAGACGAGAGCCCCTTGGATCTGATGGCCTGCCAGGCTGCTCTGAGCTTATGCTGGGGTCTAGATGGATTTTATCTTCTGTCAGGGGAAGAGAAGCAGCCCTCACCCCCAGGAGCTCTCCAGGGGCTCCACGAGGGCCCCCCAACTACCCAGGCCCTCCCTAAGGAATCTGCAGGGTGAGAGCAGACTGCCAGTGATAAGCCTGCAAGAGCGGAGAAGGTCTTGGTGTGCCTGAGCTTGCAGACCTCCACATGGAGCTAGAGTCCTCCCCAGAGTCCCCTCCCACTCACTGGGCCTGGCAGAGGTATGTCACTGCCTTGGGCTGTTGTCCACCAGTATAGATCTGCCCAGTTAAAGGTCCTTGGATACATTCTGGTATTTATTCAACTCTTGGAAGTTGGCTTTTTTGTGGTGTATGTATGTGTATTTGAAGAAATGAATATATTGTAGCTGAACACAAAAAATTGAACATTATTTAAATACATCTAGAGTAGTGTTTCTCAAGCCCTCTCCAGCCCCATCTGCTCAGGGGCCTTGGGTCCCCCTGCAGGCCCAGGATTCTGAGCAGGGTGAGACGGCTGGCAGAGGGGGCAGGAAGGGATTACCCAGCCCATTGTCGGAGGGTCCTGGCTTAGCTACTACATCTGCTCAGGGGCCTTGGGTCCCCCTGCAGGCCCAGGATTCTGAGCAGGGTGAGACGGCTCGCAGAGGGGGCAGGAAGGGATTACCCAGCCCATTGTCGGAGGGTCCTGGCTTAGCTACTGGACAGCCTGTCTGACCTCTCAGGAGGTGACAGTGGGGGTGGCCAGAGGGAATGCTTCTACACTGGTGGATCTCAGCTGGTCTATTCTGGGGCCTCACAGACCAGCTCTGGGTAAAGGCTACTTTCATGCTCAATGATTTACTTACTAGAAGGACTCACAGGACTCAGAAAAAGTGGTTATGGTCATGGTTATGGGTTGTTGCCATAAAAGGATATAGACTTTAATCAGCAAAGGAAAAAGTGCATGGGGTGAAGTCCAGGAGAAGCCAGCTCAAGCTTCCGGGTGTCCTCCCCCAGTGCAGTGGAGTCACACAGGTGGACTCCCTGCTTTCCCTTGTATTCCCTGCTGCTCTCACCTCTCTGCTTCTGAAATCTTGTCTTCAGACCCTGTCATCAACCCCAGCCTGGCATGCTTCAAGGCTTAACATCCTCTCTCAGCTTACCTCTTAAAAATTCAGATTCACTTTGTTCCCTCAATCCTATTTTGGGTGAAAATTTGTGCTGTCTAAATTCCAAAGTCTTTGAAACTGATCCCACTTTACCCGCACCCCCATCAAGGAAGGTGGAAGTTCAGAAGTCACCTTTCTGATGCCGAGGCAGCCATCTTGTTTTGTACACAAGCCAGCTGGTGGCTGGGGAACCACTGACTGGGCTCACCCAAGATCCTGTACTCTTCCCTTTCCCCTCCAGCTACCCACTTCCCAGGACCCCTCTCTTCACAAGTACCCTTGATCCCTTTAGGACATCTGGGTCTCACATGTCCTTCCTCCTACTCATGACTATGGGACACTGATTCTTGCTTATTCTCACATTCTTTTTCTTCCTTTGGTGTAGGGTTCTGCCTCCCCACTATAGCAGTACTTGCATAGGGAACACTCAGTCTTGTCCATGCCCTGACCCCCTGCCTAGGCCTCAGTTGAGGGGCCCATGAACCCATGATGTCAAGATAGCCCCAGTGAGGCCGGAGAGGAGCCGACAGCAGTGACTGGTTCATACAAGGCTCAGGCAGGTGGAGGTGATATGGTTCTCCAGTCACTCCCCAGACAGGCTCAACCTCTGAGATTCAGGGGGCAATTTCAGGCTACCCTATTCTCAAGTTTTCCAGGTGACATTCAGCAAGAGGCTCCTGGTTTCCCATCTAGTTTAAAGAGGTGGTAGAAAGCCCTCTGCCAGGAAAGGGGAGTCAACTCAGCAATGGGGGCTGCCTCTTCTGGTGGAGAGGTGCCTAATGAACCCTTAGGGTGGAGATTCTGACCCTTAGTACTGTACGGGTGGGGCCACTGCTGTCCTGGCTCTGGATGCCACATTTCAGACAGGGCTGACCGGCTCCCTCCCTGCTAAACGGAATGAAGTATAGAAATCTCACCTGTCTTTTTTTTTTTTGTCTTTTTTCGTGTCCGGCAACGGATCGCAACCCTCAGGATCGCGCCCGTACTGGACCGGGACCGGCAACGGGATCGCAACCCTCAGTGTCGCACCCGCACCTCGCTCAGCCAGTGAGCGGCCGGTCTGTATGTGGGATCCGAACCCTCAGCAGGAGCGCCACCGCACTCCCAAGCGGCGCACTGTAGCAGTGCACCACCGGGCCGGCCCCCATTTTTTTTTTTTCCTCACCTGTCTTTATGTCCCTTTATTGCACTCCATTTTAATATAATTTTTTTTTTTTTTTGTCCTTTTTGTGACCGGCCGCACCACGCTCAGCCAGTGAGCGCACCACCCGTTTCTATATAGGATCCGAACCCGCGGCGGGAGCACTGCTGCGCTCTCAGCGCCGCACTCTCCCGACTGCGCCACGGGCTCGGTCCTTAATATAATTGTTTAAAAATATTTCCTCTAAATATATTTAGAATATATCACACAGTGTTACAATTTTGTTTCAACCATCAAACATAATTTAGAAAACTCAAGAGAAGGAAAGCCTATTTTACTTATCCACAATTTTCTTATGTGTATTTTTCTTCTTTCCTGATGTTCCAAGTTTACTTCTTTTATTGTTTTGTTTCTGTTTAGAGAATTTCCTTTAGCCATTCTTTTAGGAAGGTCTGCTGGTGACAAATTCTCTTAATTTTCATTCTTCTAAGAGTGTTTTGATTTCCCCTTTCCTCCTGAAAGATATTTTCCCTGGGTATGGGATTCTGGGCAGATGGCTTTTTTTTTTTTTTTCTCCCCAGCACTTGAAAAATACTGTGCTACTCTTTCTGGCTTCCTTGGTTGCTTATGAGAAATCTGCTGTCATTCTAATAATTTTTTTCTCTATAGCAATATGTTATTTTTTTTTTCTGGTTGCCTTCAAGATTTTTTCTTTATCCTTAGTTTTCAGGAGTTTCATTATGGTATGTCTTGGTGTGGATTTCTTTGGGTTTATCCTGTTTGGGATTGCTCAGCTTCTTGAATCTGTAGGCTTATGTCTTTTGCCGAACGGGAGAAGGTTTCAGCCTTATATTTTTGAATATTTTTTAGCCCCTCTCTTTTTCTCTTCTCCCTCCAGGACTCTGATGATATAAATACTATATCTTTTACTGTGGTCTCACAGGTTCCTGAGACTCCTTCTTTCTCTCTTTTTCAGTCCATTTTCTTTCCGTTGTTCAGTTTGGGTGATTTCTGTTATTCTGTCTTCCAGTTTACTGATTCTTTCCTCTGGTTTCTCTGTTCTGCTGTTATGCTTATTTGCTGAACTTTATATTTCAGTTATTATACTTCTTAGTTCTTAAATTTCCATTTGAAAATATATTCTATTTCTTTACTGGAGCTTTCAATTTTTTCTTTTGTTTCAATCATGTTTTTAATTGCTTTGTTGAAGCACTTTTACCATGTTCACTTTAAAATTTTTGTCAACCAATTCTAGCATCTGTCATCTCAGTGTCAGCATGTAGTGATTGACTTTTTTTTTTTCCTTTTTGTCTTTTTTCGTGACCGGTAATGGGATCGCAACCCTTGGTGTCGCGCCCGCACTGCGCTCAACCAGTGAGCGGACCGGTCTCTATATGGGATCTGAACCCTCGGTGGGAGTGCCGCCGCGCTCCCAAGCGCCGCACTCTACCGAGTGCGCCACCGGGCCGGCCCTAGTGATTGACTTTTTACAAGCAGTTTGAGATCTTCCTGGCTCTTGGTATGATGAGAGATTTTTGATTGAAACCTGGACATTTTCATCTTACGTTATGAGACTCAGGATCTGTTTTAGCTGGATGCCCCCCCCCTCTCTACACTCGAAGAATATGCAGGTCTTACAGGTGCCCCGTGAATGGCAGTCAGAGTCTGGGCCTGCGTGGGGCTCCTGTTTTAGTGGAAGGATGGAGACTACAAGATAAATAAATGGACATTTAATGTCAGCTAGTGTTAAGAGCTAGGAAGCAGGGGAAGGGGATCGAGATGGTGGGAGTGGGGGTTCTATTTAAAAGCATGGTCTGGGAAAGCCCCTTTGAGCCTTGTGCTAGGTGAGGAGGGCCCTACGAAGCACTGGGGCAGCTCCAGGCAAGTGCCAAAACACTCGGGGCAAGGCTGGAAGGCAGGTCTGGGGGTGGCTCCCATATCCCTGATAAAGTGGGAAGCAAGAGGTGAGGGAGGTGGGAGCTGGGGGAAGGGGCTGGAGGAGTATGGGGAAGTCTGGTTGGTTCCTGAGGGCAATGGAGGAGGGGCCGACTGAGGGAGAACCCAGGACTGCCCTGGGAGGAGGCCCCCTGGAACCTTGCTGGGCCTGGGCCTGGGCTCCATGCCCACCCAGTCAACTTTTCAGTTAAGGGGGGTTTCTGGCTTTCTGGACCAAGCCACCAGTGGGATGGGGGCTCTCTGCCGAGTGCATGAGTGAGGAAGGAGCTGAGCGTGAGCAGGATGGTCTGAGACGGCACTGGACAGGACACAGAAGTCATTCATTAACATCACATCTGTTAATGAATTCTACCTGTTTCTCTTTACTTCCATTGATGCCGCATTAAAATAGTAAAAAGAAACAGGTGGCATTTATTTGAATAATATATTTAAAAATAATGTTTAGAATATTATTATTTCAATCTATAGTCCATATAAAATTATCAGTGAGATATCATGCATTCTTCTTCATACCGGTTGGTGACATCCAGTGTGCATTAACAGCCCCTATTGATTATGGCTCCTGCATTGCACGTCCAACGGCTTCTGTGGCTGGTGGCTGCTGTATTAGATGGGCGGGTGTAAGGGGTGAGATGGGGCTGGGGCAGGGGTGCTTGGGTGGCTCCTTTGGGGGGGGTCTGGTCCCGATGAAAG
Source organism: Galeopterus variegatus (assembly GCF_000696425.1). Taxonomy (NCBI): domain Eukaryota; kingdom Metazoa; phylum Chordata; class Mammalia; order Dermoptera; family Cynocephalidae; genus Galeopterus; species Galeopterus variegatus. Next base: position 60,905 of record NW_007726219.1, on the reverse strand, counting down.
GAGGGAGGGAGGGTCTCCCTTGGGTGGGTCTCCCCTCCCTCAAAGAGCAGTCTGCGCACAGGAAGATGAGTGGGAGGGCACTGTGTCCAGTTGGAAGGATCCTCCTCCTGGTTGACTTAGCTACAGTGTCGGGTTTCCTAAAACACGCCCTCATTCTTTGGGGAGATTGGCAGAACATGAGGGATCCACCTCAGCTACCCCTAGAGCCCACAGCAACACGAGAAGCCCCTTCCCATTAGGCTCTGAGCTCCTGGATGAGGGTTTTGTACTGCTCCCCGTGGCTCTGTTCAGCATGTCTTGGGGAGAAAATGACCTCCCTTCACTCTGCAGGGAGGAGAGAGGAGCTGGTTAGAGCTTAGGTATGGAGGTGAGGTCAGGCTGAAGGCCCACGGGCAGCTTCAGAGATGCATGCTCCACTTCCCCCCATAAGGAAACCCGGTCATTTTCTGTAAGTGTCTGATGCCCCAATGGCCCCAACTCGTGCACTGCCAGTGGACGTCAGCATGTTTGTTTTGACTGTTCAGATGTGATAATCATGTCAAAAATTGCTGGTTTTCTGTCAAAAAACAGGAACAGACCCACTGTATATGTGATAGCCTTGGTAATCTCGTGTTTCGTTTTCAAATGTCTGTTGTATTTTTATTGGTGAGCCATCTTTCTAAAGCCTCTTGCAAAGGCCTTACTTGCGAGTAAAGTCTCCTTTGTCAGTGCTTTGTGTCTGTGTCCTCCTTTGACATAAATCAGGGTCTGAACAAGGTTAAAGCATCACAGCCTGACAGTGCAGGCATCACAGCTGGGACACACTGACGGGGTCCTGAGCACACATGCGTCCTACTCCATGGGCCTCAGCGAGTCCCGGGAACCAGGAACAGGGGTGGCCTCACCTTCCTTCCTGTGGAATGAGGGTCTTGCAGGTCTCATTTTTCTGTAGCTGTAGAAGGTTGGCCACTTACAACAGACGGAAAGAGATTTGATAGTTGGGATATGGGGCGCTCCCCAGCCCAGGCCCACCACAGGGACCCCTGGGTCTGCTCACCTGGGCGGGAGGCTGTGGCTGGAGGTGAGAGCCCTCCATCCTCTAGAGGCCCCCAGGGCACGCTGAATGGGCTGTTTGTGTTTTATGAACAGCCCAGTATTGCAGGAATGCAGCCCAGCCCTACCGCGGGGGTAAGAAGGAGCTGAGAGCTGAGAAATCATAATAAAACACCCCTCCCGGGAAGCTCTCACATGAATCACAGCTAAGGTAATAATAACACTTTTGGCAAATGCATTTTCTTTGCCCCAAGCCAAAATATGTGCAGTCACACAAAGGGCCCTGTGACAGGCCGCAGTGGCTGCCCCACCAAGTGGACACTCTTGCAGTTCTTAAACTCTGTTCTTGACACAGGGCTGGGTCTGATGAGGAATTTAGAGGACTCTGATGCTTAATGAAATGCTCTGGGGCTGTATTTATTTAACAGATATGTATATTTACTGAGGTTCTAGTTTGAGCAAAATAAACTTTTAAAAGATATCTTTATATTTATTTCATTTGTAATTTCATGTTAAGCAACTTTTTTTCTTTTTTTTGGCCATAGTAATTGAAAATATCCTGAAGAATGCTATGCTGGCTGCCTTTGTAGGGTGAAGATATCGAAAGAACTATTAGTGATCATTTTCTTACTATCATACCCAATGCCTGCAATATGGTAACTACTGGTCAGTGGAAATCATTTTCTTACTATCATACCCAATGCCTGCAATATGGTAACTACTGGTCAGTGGAAAGGCCCAGGGTGTACGAAATCAGTTCGCCTCAGGACCGTCCTTACCAGAGCACTGTGGGCAGCGACAGCGGCTGACTCGGAGCTGGTCGGGAATGAATACTGTCTGCCATCAGGACCCCAGGCCATTCATTCATTCACATAGGCCCAGGGTGTACGAAATCAGTTCGCCTCAGGACCGTCCTTACCAGAGCACTGTGGGCAGTGACAGCGGCTGACTCGGAGCTGGTCGGGAATGAATACTGTCTGCCATCAGGACCCCAGGCCATTCATTCATTCACACGCTCATTCGCTTACACATTCATTCATTCACACGCTCATTCACTCACTCGTTCATCCACACAACTACTTTTCTGACTTCTCTACTGTGTGCTCAGGAGTGTGGGGATATAAAGGTCAGGTAGGCTTCTAGCCTCGGGTTGTCAATTAAGTTAGAGCATATTAGAAATAGGATAAAAATAGGTGCTAAGCTTCAGATCACTAAAGGATGCACTTACAACACAGGACAAGAATAAAAAGTCTTGGGGACTTACTAGAAAGAACAAAATAAGGATGGAAAGAGTGTATTGTTCATTTACTTATCTAACAAATATTGTTTCTTGCTCATGATGTGCAAGGCCTGGGCTTTGTAAGAACGGCGAGTGTGGCATAGGTGTGGACTGTGCTTACCTGGAGGGAGTGTGCATCTGTGTGCGCGTGTTCCTACGCACGTGCCTGCCTGTAGGTGCAGAGAGAGGAGCAGGTCATGTGTGGAGCCCCATTAGGTGTCAGCTGGGCCCTGGCCTAGGGTCTTCCCCTCTGTTTTTTAGCTACCAAGCCACAGAGAGGTTTAGGAACTCCCCTGTGGACACGCAGCAAGTGACTGGCAGAGACTGGATTTAGTCCCACTTTGGTCTGATTCCAAAGCCAGGACTTCTCTCACCTCACCCATTTATAAATAACTTCAATGTGCATCATTTCATGCAGTGAAAGCCACAAAAAGGTGAGATGCAGTGCTGTGTGGCTCAGAGAAGGAGAGAGGGATGTGGATGGTCTGGGGTGGGGGTGTCTTCTAGGTCTCCCCAGAAGGTCTTCCTAGCAGCCCTTGTCTGAGCCTCCCAGATGGGAGGGTATAGGTGGAAGAGGCCGTCCCAGGCTTTGTAGACACGTGTTCTGGAGGTGGGGCCTGCCTGGATTTCTCTGGGGGCTGTTTCCAAGCACAGGATACTCTGGCTGGGGTGGCAGACTCTTCCCCACTCCCACAGCAGAGCTGGTGTTCCAGATGCGTCAGTGGTCCATGTGCTCACCCAAGTGCTGGGGACTGGGGGTTAGAGTGGGGGTGCTATTACAGGTAATGCTATGCAGAGGACCCCAGGCATCTTCCCAGAAACACTGCGAGGACTACATGAAACCCCAAAACTTTCCCCCTGTACAGTCAGGGACAAGTTTTCCTAAAATACTAGATGATGCACTTTCGATTTTAAATTTTCTACTTCTTATGCTTACTGGTATCTTTCAATTGCTGCTTAAAGAGACACACACGTTGCCAAACTACCCACCCATAATATAAACTACACGTATCTGGTGTATAGGGAGGTGCCGGTGAAGCGTGGCAGGAGAGCATGACACCAGCCCTGGGGACATGAGTGTGTGTGTGTGGATCTATACCGTGTGCGTGTACCTATCTATACACATGGATATGATTTAATTTTTCTCATTGCAAGTGCAATGCCTATCCATCATAGAAAATTTGAAGATACACCTAGAAAGTATAAAGAAGAAAATGTAACCCCCCGTTACCCACATTCTGAGAAACTGTGAGTATTTTATGTGTTTTCTTCCAAACCTTTGTGGCCTATGCACTCATACAACTGTGTCCTGCAGAGGCCCTGTGGTCCAGGTGCCAGCACTTCTCCCTTCCCTCCAAGGGTCCAGGGCTCCTCTACATGTCCAGTGTTCTTCTGGGAAGTGCTGCAAACCCTGCCCCAAGGAGAGCATTGCTTGGCCTCTGCACAGACCCCTTCCCCAGTCTCCTTGGCTGGCTCCTCCACCTTCCTCGCCTTCTCAACGAGCTGACCTGTAGCTGGCCCTTTTCTGGTCCCCAATGCCTCTGTCCCCAACAGAGGTGCATTTTCATGGGATCTAGGGTGGACCCCAGGTTGCTGAGCTAGACTGGCTATACAAATTGCAGCGCTCAATGAAATGAAAACACAGGGCCCTTGTTCAAAAAGCAGGAAAAAAGCTTTTCCTGTGGTTTCTCTCCTGACCTGTCATGGTGTTTTTTATTTGCTACTTAACATTGTGCAAATGCAGACCCTTGAAGGAGCCTGGGCCCACCCCGTGACTTGGCACATGGGGTAGGGTGGGGGGTGTGCACCTGACCCTCCCACACAGGCACTGGGTGGGGGAAGAGAACCTGTGCTGGGGAGATAGTGGGCTCCATTGTCCCATTGGACTGTATTTACAAAACACAAATTCAAAGGAAATTCTTAAGAATCTCAAGATGGTAACTGCAGAGCTGGGACCACCCAGTGCGGGGCCTCTTCTGAGCTTTGCTGGTCGTGCACCCAGGCGGCTGAACCTGTGGCTGTGGAGTGGACACTGCCTTGAGGAACCAGCAGGTGACTGGTGTGGGCTCAGGCCTTTCACCTGGAGAGAGGTCTGCTGGGACCCCCGAGGCAAGCTTCTGTCACTGGCCTGAGGCAAAACGCCCCTCCACCCCATCAAAGGGCAGAGAAAATCAATTTCTCTGAACCATGTGGGTTTACCTGATGATTGTCTTATTTTGCTCTTCTGTTCTACTTCTGCCTTTTTAAAAAAAAATTACTTTTGCAAAATTGTAGCATTCAGTTCTGGAATGAAGGATGGGTGGGTTTTGTTACACGTCTCTCATTGTCCACAGAGTCATGTTATTCTGCTTCTCTTCTGCCATCGGAGTGGAGGATGCCTGAGGGGTGTGAATGGTTAACTCTGAGGTCCGGACAGTGATGTGACAGATGAATGCTTCTGCTAAATCTGCTGTATTTAAAAGACCCTAGAAAGACCTGTCCCAAGGGGGAGTCCGGCTGGGCCCTAGGACCTGCACTTATCCCAAAGCTGTTTAGAAGTGAACGCCTCGGGGCACACGGAGCTAGCAGGGGGAAAGTGGCCGCAGAACAAACCAGAGTGAGGGATGTGTAGGTAGGAAACCCCTGTTTCCCAGACTGTGCGGGCCAGGCATTGTTTCATATTTGTGTTTTCCTTTCAGTTCCTTCAAACTCAATATAGTGGTGAAATTAAGTACATCATCAACCTGAAGCTATCCAACCAAATACATAAATGGTGGGATTTGAAAAATATGTAAAGCTGGGTGCGCCTGGCCTCTGGCCAGCCCGCTGCTGTACAATGGAGGCAGTGTGTGGGCGCGGCCTTCCAGGGCTCAGACCAGAGCCAGGAGGCGGTTTCCACCCTGGGGTGGCCTGCGGATCCGATCCAGCCTGCGGAAGGGCTGGGGTGGGCTCTGGGGAGCAGGAGGGCTGCAGAGGGCTCTAACCTGCAGACATGAGCCCCCAGCGCTGGCTGTCGTCAGGCGGGCCGCGGGGGAAGCCATGCGGTGTGGAAAGCAGGGGCGGCGGGATCCGGAGGGGGAAGGTGTGGAAATTTGACACAAACGCAAATGTTTTACCTTCTAAATCACCTTGGTCTTTGCAGTTGAAATTCACCGTGAACTTCCCACCCCAAATGTCTTGTGGAGGGGGAGCCTGGGCTGCTTCTCGCTTTCCAAAGTCGCAAGTCATAACTCTTTCTCCTGGCTGCAGCCGGCTCTGAATGTGCTGCTGAGATGGCGTGAAAACCTCCGAGAATGTCTTGGGAGCTTTCACCTCCACCCCTGCCCGGACTCTGCAGAGAAAGGCTGTGTCCTGGGGCGGATTTTTCCAGGGTTGTTCTGTTGGGGCTTTGCTTTTTAGGTAACTCTTATAGCCATGAGAGCCCAAGGGTCACCTTGCCTCAGATGTGACTTGCTGACCACCTTCAGCCCAAAGGACTTTTGAGAGTACCAAGGCCCAGGTAGCATGTGGACCAAGGAGGTACTGAGTGTCCCCCTCTTTTCCGTCCTCCATGGGCAACACCCTGGCCATGCCGAGGGTACTGTCACTTCTGAGGAGCCGGGTCCAGTGTGTTTTCAGGTGCTGAAGATGCCTGAACACTCCCTGGTGGACTTGGGGACGGGACACATAATCCAGTGGCCAGTGGGGCAACTCGCCATTCCCAGGACTCAGCAGCCAGAGGCACCCACAGGCTCCTAGGCCCTGCCCAGCTCCCTCCTGGTTCTTCTCTGTTCTCAGTCCTCCTCTTAACGTCCCATGGCAACTGCAGAAAGGCTGCTCCTGTGGCTGCAGTGACAGATGACCACAACCCTGGTGGCTTACAACAATGCACTTATTATTCTCTACAGTTCTGGGGTCAGATGTCCATAGTGCCTCTTTCCAGGGACTCAGGGGAAAAAGCATTTTCTTGCCTTTTTCTGCTTCAAGAGGCCCATTCCTCTTGCTTCTGGTGTCACATCTTCTACTGCTGCACTGTGACAGGCTGAATGATGGCCTCCAAAGATGCTCCAAAGGTGGATTTATGCCATTAGAAAATCCCTTTGCTGCCAACTGTGTTGGGCTTCTGGGGGTGGGGGTGGATTAAACGCTTTTGTTTCTTCCATCATCTTTGACAGGAGTTCCACCCAATTTCATTTCTAAGGTGGCCTGCCTGTTCCAACGAGTGTGTTTTGTCAGATGTGTCCCCACAGAGCAGTAGTAGTGGTGGCCGTTCACTGTGTGATAACTGTGTCCTGGGCATGTCACTCACTCCACCACCCTGGGAACTCGGGTCCAGGCCCTCAGGGTTTAGGAGAGTCAGTGTCTTCACAGCTGGCGAGTGGGCAGGGCTGTGTGCTGGCCCTGCACTTGACCTTTCTGGGGGGTCTCTGTTTAGCCCCCTCTCTTTGGAGCACTTGAGTCTTTCCCGTGAGTTCCTGCTAACACAGCTGGCCATGCTCACCCCGTGCCCCTTCACGGTTTTGCTTGCTGGGGAGGGTGGTGGGGAGTGAGCACCCATTTGACTTGCTAGAAAGGGGTCTTTGGGGGCAGGCGCCTCAGGGATGTGGGAGAGCCCCTTCTCTGCCACTCCCTGCTGGGGTGGGATCAGTGCAGGGGGTCCCTGAAGCTCTCACCACTTGGCTGACTTCCTTTGGATATTCTCTATTTCTTTTGGGGTGAGTCTAGATACTTTTTTTTTTTAAAAATAAGTTTTGTATCTTTTTACTTTAAATGCTATCAAGTGGATGGAATTATTAAAAAATAAGAAACCTCTCCAAGCTATAGCTTTTATTACATGATAGAGAAGACTGATTTTAAAAATGGAGTAGGTGATCTTTATGTCGTGTGCCTGAGTGCCCTTTTGTTCTCACATTTATGTCTAATATGGATGGTCTTGTGGAAAAGCTGTTTTATGATCCTGAAGTGCCTACTCCCCCGTGGACAATGTAATTGCATCTCATTTATTGCACTGGGTATTAACACTCCCGGTTTATTAAGGAGTTTTCTCCAGGGCTCGCTGCATGTGAGGAGCTGTGGAACGATGCCGTGCTGCACGGAAGGAGGCTGTGTTAACGTCCAGATGCTGGACGGCAGGAACAAAATATTCCCTCCCAACTCCAAGGAACACGTTGACTCCAGGGCACTATGGTTCCCATCCTGACAGTTCTCACCTCCTGAATGCTGAGTCCCAAGGTGACAGCTTCATTTTCTCTGCTTGAAGAATGAGGGGTGGACCTCCAAGCTGGTTTCTTTCTTTCCGTGCCTCTGTGGAAAGTGTCCTGGTGAGTTGTGTCCTGGAGCTCCTGGAGTCCACGGACCCGTGGGGTGAGAAGCCCTGGAAGTGTCCCCCTGGGTCCCCTGTGGAGTGCTTCCACCTTGTCACCCCCGGGGGGGCGTCCAGCAGTGAGGGGGACAATTATGGCTGGGTAAGGGCAGGATACATGGTGAGGTCACTGCGCGTGGGGTGAGAAGCCCTGGAAGTGTCCCCCTGGGTCCCCTGTGGAGTGCTTCCACCTTGTCATCCCCGGGGGGGCATCCAGCAGTGAGGGGGACAATTATGGCTGGGTAAGGGCAGGATACATGGTGAGGTCACTGCGTCCAAGGAACACGTTGACTCCAGGGCACTATGGTTCCCATCCTGACAGTTCTCACCTCCTGAATGCTGAGTCCCAAGGTGACAGCTTCATTTTCTCTGCTTGAAGAATGAGGGGTGGACCTCCAAGCTGGTTTCTTTCTTTCCCTGCCTCTGTGGAAAGTGTCCTGGTGAGTTGTGTCCTGGAGCTCCTGGAGTCCACGGACCCGTGGGGTGAGAAGCCCTGGAAGTGTCCCCCTGGGTCCCCTGTGGAGTGCTTCCACCTTGTCACCCCCGGGGGGGCGTCCAGCAGTGAGGGGGACAATTATGGCTGGGTAAGGGCAGGATACATGGGGAGGTCACTGCGTTGGTTACATCAGGCTGGCTCTCCTAAGTGTCCAGGACCTGCCACCCAGTTGAAGCATGTATCAGTGGTGAGGGCAGGTCCAGCTGTGGCTGTTGTTTACAACAGGAGATGATGGGCAGGGGCTGCTGTCAGGGAGGTGGGTGTCAAGACTGGATTCCGTATTCTCTTGTGTTTGAAGCAAGAGCCCCGCAGCACTGTGGAGGTTGTGGAGCTGGCAAGCACAGGGTGCCCCTCTGTGGATGGAGAGTGTGATGACTCCGTCTGGAGCTGGGTGGCCCTGATCCCAGGCACTTCTGGGCTGGGAGGAGCCTTGGCTAGCTCTGGCCTTGGCTTCAGCTGCTTTTCTGGCCACATCGGCACAGATGAAGTGAGGAAGTGGCAGGTAGGGCTGGGCTCCAGAGCTCTGCCAGCATGTCCTAGTGACCATCTGGAGAGGGTCCTCTTGTCCAGGTGGGTGGTCATCACAGCTGGATGTTGGGCCCCAGGCACCCAACTCTGGTGGGCAGCAGGTGAGACACTGCTTCTAGGTCCAAACTGCTGTGCACAGGTGTAGTGGGTTGAATGGGACCCCCCCAAATGATATGTTCCTGTCCTAATACCTAGAACATGAGAATGTGACCCTATTTAGAAAAAGGGTCTTTTCAGATACAATTAAATTAAGGATCTTGAGATAAGATCACCCTGATTAGGGTGGACCCTAAATCCAATGACAAATGCCCTCGTAAGAGACAGAAGAGGAAAGGCACAGACACGGAGAAGGTGATGTGAAGACAGTACCCGATATGGGGGAGAGGCGGCCACAAGCTCAGGAAGGCTGGCAACCAGCAGAAGCTGGAAGAGGCAAGTGGGGAGCCACCCCGGAGCCTCTGGAGGGAGCACATCCTACTGACAGCTTGATTTTGGACTTCTGGCCTCTGGAATTGTGAGAGTAAATTTTTATTGTTTTAAGGCACTACATTTATGGTAATTTGTTACAGCAGCCACAGGAAACTAATATGACAGGCGAGAGAGGTCCAGGGCACATTGGTGCCATGGTGTGTGTGTGTGTGTGTGTGTGTGTGTGTGTGTGTGTGTGGACTTGGGCTCCAGGGTGTCTGGGTGGTTTGTAGGAAGGGCAGTGCCTCTGTGGAAGCCTTGACTTCAGCTGCAGTTGGGATGTCCAGGGCAGGCGATGGTCCCATGGCAGGAAATGGATGATGGCCTATGACCCGCGACCTGCCTGTGTTTCCTACAGCCTTGGCAACTTGAGCTCAAGAAGCTTCCTCCTCCTTCATTCCCTGAGCATCTGGAATCCTTAACCATAATTCATGGCCATGGGGTCCCAGAAAGTCCCATGGGATCCTGTCCAGCCTCATTCTATCTAAGACTGGGCAGAGTGGTTTAGGATTCTTACATCAGGTGTGATTCATGTACAGGTTGGGGTTGAGGTTCTGGTTAGTGTTAGAGATGCTTGGTCTCTCAGTAGGGTAAATATGGAGGTAAGATGGTTAATATGTCTTCTTCATAAAATGTCTGACATAGGGATCCCCAGTTAACTATGTTTAATCATTTGAGGAGCTGCCAAATTGTTTTCCAACGTGGCTGCACCATTTTACTTTCCCACCAGCAATGGATGAGGGTTCAGATTCTTCCACATCATTGCCAACACTTGTTATTATCAGACTTTTGATTCTAGCAATCCTAGTGGGTGTGAAGTGATTTTGACTTGCATTTCCCTGATGACAAATAATGTTGAATATCTTTTCATGTGCTTATTGGCCATTTACAAGTTTCTCTTCCTTGGAGAAATGTCTTTTCATCTCCTTTGCTCATTTATAAATTAGGTTGTCTTTCTATTATTGAGTCGGAAGAGTTCTTTATATATTGTAGATGCAAATCCCTTATCAGATAAATGATTTGTAAATATTTTCTCCCATTCAATGGGTTGTCTTTACTTTCTTGATGGTGTCCTTTGAATCATGAAAGTTTTTAATTTTCATAAAGTCTAATTTATTTACTTTTTCTTTTGTGGTTCATGCTTTTTTTTTTTTTTTGCCAATTTCAAGGTCATAAAGATTTACCCCATATTTTCTTCTAAGAGTTTTATAGTTTTATCTCTTACATTTAGATCTTAATTCATTTGAGTTCATTTTTTTATACAGTGTGTGGTGAGGGTTCAAATTCACTGTTTTGTTCCTGGCTAGTCAGCTGTTCCAGTATTATTGAAAAGACTGTTCTTTCCCCATTGGATAGCCTTGGTACCCTTGTCAAAAATCAGTTGACTATAGATATGTGGGTTTATTTCTGACTCTCAATTCTATTTCATTGGTCTATGTGTCCATCCTTGTGCTACAACACAGTCTTGATTTGAAATCAGGAAATACGAGTCCTCCTACTCTGTTCTTCTTTTTCAAGATTACTTTGGCTGTTCTGGGTCCCTTGCATTTTTATATGAATTTCAGAATTACCTTGTCAGGTTCTACAAATAAGTCACTGGGATTCTGATGGAATTACACTGAAACTGTAGATCAGTTTAGGGAATATTGCCATGCTAACAATGCAAAGTCTTTCAATTCACGAACATGGAATTGTTTTCCAGTTGTTTAGACCTTTAATTTCTTTTAACAAAAAATTAAAACTGTTTCATAGTTTTTAGAGTGTGTTTTTCCTTCTTTTGTTGAATTTATTCCACATAAATTTATTTATTTATTTTGTTAAATTTATTCTTTTTGATGTTATTGTGCTTGGAATTGTTTTCTTAATTTTTTAGTGGATTCCTTAGGATTTTCTATATACAAGATTATGTCATCTGTGAATAGATATAGTTTTACTTCTTCCTCTCCAATCTGGATGCCCCTTTTATTTCTTTTTCTTGCATAATTGTCTGGTTAGAACCTCTAGTACAGTGTTGAACAGAAGTGGCAAGAGTGGACATCCTTGTCTTCTTCCTGATCTGAGGGAGAAAGCATCCACTCTTTCACTCATCTCCTCAAGTATAAGTGTAGTCGTGAGTATTTTTTAGATGCTGTCTATCAGGTTGAGGAAGTTCTCTTCTATTCCTGTTTGTTGAGTACTTTTATCATGAAAATGTGTTAGATTTTGTCAGAAGCTGTTTCTGCACTTATTGAGATGATCATATGATTTTTTGTTTTTTATTCTATTGAGATGATACATTATATCAATATACTTTCAGTTGTTCAAACTTGCATTCCTAGGACAAATCCCAGTTGGTCATGGTGTACGTATAATTCTTTTTATATGTTGCAGATTTGGTTTACTAGTATTTTACTGATGATTTTTGTGTCCATATTCATGTAAGACATTAGTAGTTTTCTTGTGATGTCTTCTTCTGGTTTTGATATCAGGATAAAACTGGACTGACTCATAGAATGAGTTGGGAAGTGTTCCTTCCTTTTCTATTTCTTTTTGAAGAATTTGTGAAAAATTTGTATTACTTCTTTAAATGTTTGGTAGAATTCAGTGAAGCCATTTGGGCCTGGGCTTTTCTTTGTGATTTTTTGATTACTTCTTCAATCTCTTCACTTATTATGCATCTACTCAGATGGTCTTCTTGAGTCAGTTTCAATAGTTTTTGTCTTTCTAGAGATTTGTCCATTTCATCTAAGTTATATAATTTGTTGGTGTATAATTATTCATAGTATTCCTTTATAATACTTTTTATTTCTTCAGAGTCAGTAGTAATGTCCCCTCTTTCTTTTCTGATTCTGGTAATTTGAGTCATTCCTCTTTTTTCTTGGTCAGTTTAGTTAGAGGCTTGTCAGTTTTGATGACTGTTTCACAGGACAAACTTTTGGTTTTATTGATTTTTCACTATTGTTTTTCTATTCTCTACTTCACTAATTTCTGCTCTAATATTTATTATTTGCTTTCCTCTGCTTAGTTTAGGTTTAGTTTGCTCTTATTTTTACAGTGTCTTAAGGTGGAAGGTTAGGTTATTGATTTGAGGTCTTTCTTCTTTTGTGATGTAGGCATGTATAGCTACAAATTTCCCTTTAAGTACTGCTTTGGCTGCATCCCATAAGTTTTGGTATGTTGGTTTTTGTTTCATTCATCTCAAAGTATTTTCTTTCTTTTAAAAATATAAATCTATAGTTTTACCAAGAAAAAAACTGACAGTGTGGTATGAAGCTTACATGTAAACAAAGTTTTCATCGAAACTTAATACGTACCCCAAAAGATTTTACAGTGTGGCTCTAGATGCAGATCCATACGATGTCAAGAACTGATGGATCTCATGATTCAAGACAGAGAATTTTGGGTATCAGTTCATTCTTAGGATTTAAATAATTTTTTTTGTTTGTTTTGTGTTTTAAAGTGAACCACCACTGCCCCGGTATGAATGTGTAATCTTCTCCTGAGACCAGGGCTTTTGAAATCATTCTGCCTTTGAATTGATTCAATGAAACTTGTGCTGTCAGGGACTGAACACTGCCACCAATGGTTTCAGAGTTCAAAGTTCAAAAAACAGAAGGACTCCAAGAGTTCTTCATGCTAAGAGCATGGGCTTTGTCTTTCTCTACTGGCCCACCTTCTATGCCATCTCTTTCCCTACCCTGATACCTCAGCCAGAGCTTGGATGGACAGGATGATGTTTATAACTTCATAACTGGAACAGAAAGGGTCTTATCTAATTTCAAGAATTAGCACCTCTAAGAGAGAATGATCTGCCTGTATATACTCTCCAGTAAAAGACTTTCTTTCCTCGGTTTCCATCTCCAAAATGGCAGCTTTGGTAACTTGAGAACTGGCTTTGTCTGTCCGTCATGGGGAATAGCATTAAGCTCAGGCAGGGAACACATTGGCTGATAGGTTTCAGGCACTCATAGCTTTTAAACGGTCTCTCACAGTCCTCATTTAAGGTGCCAATGACATTTTTTGAAAAGTTAAAATATTCTGGGCATAGAGCAAAATAATTTGTTCTTTCCATTGTTTCACCATTTCCCAACCAGGCCCCCAGTTCTAACAAGCGATGCTCTCCATCTCCCTTCCTCTCCACCCTGTCTCTCCCATCCCCAAGTGATACACTAGCAACAGCCAAAAACTACACATATGCTGCCCTGTAAAAATGCATGGTTAACACTATTGGAAAGAAGGTGGTGGGTTGTGTAGATGCTCTTTGAAGGTCTACAGTGTCTCTTTGCTCTCCATACACCCTATTCTGCAAGTTTGTTTTTCCAGAGAAGATTTCTTATATAGATTTCTTCTCTTCACCTATCTTGGAGTAACAACAGTTTCACATGGTGTATTAGTCCATTTCTGTTGCTTGTAACCAACTACCTGGAACTGGGTAATTTGTAGGAAAATGAAAATTATTGCTTACATTTTCAGAGTCTGGGAAGTCCAAAGTCCAGGAAACACTTATGTGAGGGCCTTCTTTGTTGGTGGCTTTACAGCAATGCAGGGATCTCTCATGGCAGAAAATGGTGGAGCAGAGAGGCTTCTTATATGCTCTCTTTTTAAAGCCCTCAGAACCACGTCCATGACCACCATTAAACAATTTGCTAGGACAGGGTCCTCACGATCTAATCACCTCTTCAAGGCCCCACCTTTCAATTACTGTATTAGGATTTTCCACCCTCAACAGTTACAGTGGAGATTAAGCTTCAATGATTTTGAGGGGGGGGTCATTCAATCCACTGCATTCTGCCCCTGGCCCCCCTAAATTCATGTTCTTTTCACATACAAATATTCATTTCACTCCCAACGTCTTAACTTGTTTCAACAAACAAGTCCAAAGTTCAAAGTCCCATCTGTGAAATCAAAACAAGTTATTTACTTCCAAGATAACAGTAGTGGGACAAGGACAAGGTACATATTCCTGTTTGAAAAGGGAGAAATAGACCAAAAGAAATGGTAGCATGTTTAAAGCAAGTCTGAAATGCAGCAGGGCAGGCATTAAATCTTAAAGTTGGTGAATCATGTACCTTGACTCCATGTTTAACATTATCTGCACACTGGTGTGGGGGTTGAGTCCTCAAGTCCTCAGGCAGCTTCACTCCTCTGGCTTTCCTGGTCTCAGGCAATGTTTTAGCTCTCCCAGGCTGGCACTGCACACTGGTAGCTCTACAGATCTGGGGTCCCCATGGTGGTCTTGCTCTCACGGCTCCACTAGGCATGGCCTTGGTGGGGTTTCTCTCCTGAAATTCTAAGCCCACATTTCCCCTTGGCATTGCTTTAGTGAAGACTCTAGGTCGTGAATCTGCCCCTGTCACAGATCTCATCCTGAGTGCCCAGGCTTTTCCATACATCCTTTGAAATTGGAGTGGGGGCTCCCAAACCTTCACAGCTCCAGTATTCTGTGAGCCAACAGACCTGACACCACGTGGATGCTGCCAAGGCTTCCAGCTTGTGTTTTCCAAATCTGTGGATCCAGCCATACCTGGGGCCAATTTAGCTATCGCTGGAGCAGCTGGGGTACTGGTGCTGGAAGAAGCTTCCCGAGGTGGCCCTGGGCAGTGAGCCCGTGGAGGGTGCTTAGGGCCTATTCCTTGAGACCATTTTGTCTCTCTAGGTGTCTGGGCCTGTAATGGAAGGGTTGGCCCCAGAGACTACTGCAATGCCTCCATAACCTTTTTCTCTTCTCTCGATAATCCTTTTCTTTTGTATTAATCTCCTTAGCAAATAAATGGTCGCTGGGCTAGACCATTGCATTTTTCTCCTGCAAATGCTCTCTGCTTCTCTACCACATGCCCAGGCTGCAAATTTTCCAAATCTTTATTATGCTCTCCTTCCCTTTTATTTGTTTAATCTGGCTTTACATCATGCTTTTTCTGCTGTAACTTAGCATAGGCTGTTGCAAGTAGCCTTGCAGCTTCCTGAATCTTTTTTTTTTTTGTCGTCTTTTTCCATGTCCGGCAACGGATCGCAACCTCAGTGTTGCCCCCGTACCGGACCGGGGACCGGCAACGGGATTGCAACCCTCGGCGTCGCTCCCGCGCCTCACTCAGCCAGTGAGCGGGAACCGGTCTGTATGTGGGATCCGAACCCTCGGGCGGGAGCGCCGCCGCGCTTCCCAAGCGGCGCACTATCCAGTGCGCCACCGGGCCGGCCCCAAGCTTCCTGAATCTTTTGCTGCTTAGAAGTTTCTTGTGCCAAATACCCTGGTTCAACATCTTTAGGTTCACGTTCCATAAAACTTTTGGGCACGAGCAGAATGCAGCCAAGTTCTTTGCCAGTTCATAGCAAGGGTGATCTTTGCCCCAATTTCCAATAAACTCCTTATTTCTGAGACCTCCTTAGAGTGGTCTTTACAGTCCATATTTCTGAGAGCATTCTGGTAACCACCATTTTATCAGTCTCAAAGAAGTTCCAAACTTTCCTGGTTTTCTTGTTTTCTAAACTCCCACCAGCAGGAAGGCTTTTTCTAGCCTGCTTCTTCAAGTTCTTCCAGCCTCTCCTCAATATCCACTTCCAAAGCTGCTTCCATATTTTCAAGTATTTGTTATAAAGCAACACCCCATTGCTCTGGTAGCAATTTTCTGTATTAGTCTGTTTCTGTTTCTTATAACAAAATACCTGGACCTGGGTAATTTGTAAGAAAATGAAATTTATTGTTTATAGTTTCAGAGGCTGGGAAGTCCAAAGCCCAGGGAACACTTATGGTGAGGTGACTCTGCAGTGATGCAGGGGTCTCACACGGCAGAAAATGGCAGAGCAGAGAGACAGAGAGAGAGAGAGAGAGAGATAGCTCCTCATATGCTCTCCTTTTAAAGCCCTCAGAACCATGTCCATAACCACCATTAAACAATTTGCTATGGCGTGGTCCTCAGAATCTAATCACCTCTTTGAGGCCCCACCTTTTAATTACTGTAATAGGATTTCCCACCCTCAACAGTTTCAGTGGAGATTAAGTTTCAGTGATTTTGGGGGCTATTCAATCCCAAATATGGGGTTTTCCATTTGCTCCAAATCAGTGAGAGCAGAAATCCTTGTCCTGTGTGCCTGGGCCTTGTACTCTTCCCCTGGGCCCTGCTGCTGGGCTTCTGCTTGGTGTCTGTCCTCTCTCTGCACACCCTCAGCTGGTTTCCTCCAGAGTGTCTGTCATGAGCTGGCAGTTTTTCATGATTTCGGCATGCTTGACCTTTTCTTATTTATTTTTGATGGAGGTGGATAAGAGGGAGTGTGCTGCGGAGTGTGATTTGTATAAGAATGTATGGCATTTCAGTAAATGTGCATTATTATTTCATTTTTCCTTCTTTCTTTCGCCATCCAAGATGAAACAAAATCCTGCCTCAGCCCTGGAATTTGACAAAACTAATTAATGGAAAATCTCTGTGGCCCCTGCACAGGGCAGCTGTGTCTGTTCACCCAGATGACAGCAATTCCCTCACATCAAAGCTCCACCCAGTTATAGGAGTGGGAGGCTCATCGGGAAAGAATTCTCATCTTGAGGGGGGTTCAGGAAGAACTGACGTAAGTCAATAGACTGTTTCCTCAGAATCCTGCAGGATTTCAATTGTTTTCATGGATTTAAATACCCTCTTAGACTCAGGAGGTTGAAATGGAAACATATATAGTTCATCGTAGGTGCTTGACAGGGTAATGGTTAGCTTCTTTTAAAAAAGCACCAAACCTACAGAAGCTACTGAGAGTCCAGCAGGAGTCATCTCAGTCCCCGGGGAGGAGGCAGGAAGCTTGTTTTAATTAGACGTGGACTTTATGTAATACACGTAGCTGCATCTGATTTTCACTCTGAGCACTTCCGCCTCCCCAGGCAAATGGAGGATCGGAGCGCTTGATGTGAAGGCACATATCACAGACACGCTAAGGTATTTACTTACACAGACACGCTCTTGCACACACACACAGACCCACCCACATTCCTGGCCCTGCCATGTGAGGGGCAGATTTTAGCTGCTCCTCCGCCCTTCTGTTTGTGGAGAGTTGGGTCATTGCACTATTTATTTTTACATGGAGGAATTCATCAATTAAATGTCCAGCGTTAAGATCTGGCCTATCAGGAACTGTTCCTGCAATGCTATCGCATTGCTAAATCATCCCCCCTGGGCCTTTTTTTTTTTTTTTTGCTATTCTTCAATCAACAGTATTTGGACAAGGATCCTACAGCCTTTCTTATACAGAGGGAACAAAGAGAAGTCGAGGTGTTCTCACTATCCCACAGGGTCCCTGCTGCTCTGGGGTTGGATCTGCTCTCTGAGATGCACCTGCTACCCTCCACCCACCCAGGGAGACTTCACTGGCCACAGTGGCTCGGGTGCTGGACCTGGAGGTTCTTGGGGATTACCTACTGCTGGGTTCTTGTTCAGTTTTCAGTGCTTGGTGCCTGGTGGTCTGTTGAACGTAATAGAGCCTCTTCCTGGGGGTGGCAGGTGGCCTTAGGGAGACAAGGGCACAGACAGTCGTTCCTATTAATGTGCTGGAAGGCCTGTGATGTGGACACAGACATAGGCGATGGTGCACATGCAGCAGAGGGCATGGAAATTCTCCTCCAATGGCTTCTTGGAAACTGCAGAGAGTAAGGAGCAGGTGGGACTGTTAGAGGTTCTGTAAAGAAAGAAGGACGTTATTTTAGAAGGGTGTTTAGTGACATTGAGCATGTTGCTGATATATGGAAAAGGCAGGTCATGAGATGAATCTTACTCGCTGGGAAATATGTATATATTTATTATACATAATAATATAAGAACTACAGGAACAAAAATAATTATCTGGAAGTAGTGGGGTTTACAAACAATGTTTTTGTTTTGGGGGCTTAGTCTGTTTTCTAAAATTTTGCTATGAACATGTATTAATTTCATAATGAAAGTGAAATGGAATGATTGAAGAAACTATTCTGGAATAAAAAGAACTTGGGGATACATAATGATTGCCTTAAAATGTTTGAATAAATGCCACATGAAAGAGAGATGTGGAATTTTTTTTCCTTCAGAAGGTAAAAGGAATGGGGAGGACAATTATAACAGAAACAAGCAAATAAAAAAAAAAAAAAGCAAAGAGCTTTCTATTAGCAAAATTGTCCATAAATGGGATGAGCTGACTCAGAGGGCTGTGTGTTCTCTGTCACAAAAAGATTACTTGGCAGGATGGGGCAGTGGCAGGACTTGAGTGAAGGATGAATGGTAGTGCTGGTGATGGTGGTGATGATGGTGATGATGGTGGTGACAGTGGTGGGGAAAATGGTGGTGATGGTGATGATGACGGTGATGGTGATGACGGTGATGGTGATGATGGTGGTGATGGTGATGATGGTGGTGATGGTGATGGTGGTGGTGGTGATGGTGGTGATGATGGTGATGGTGGTGATGGTGATGATGGTGGTGATGGTGATGGTGGTGGTGGTGATGGTGGTGATGATGGTGATGGTGGTGATGGTGATGGTGATGGTGATGGTGGTGATGGTGATGGTGGTGATGATGGTGATGGTGATGAGGGTGATGATGATGGTGATGGTGATGGTGATGATGGTGATGGTGGTGATGGTGATGATGGTGATGGTGATGAGGGTGATGAGGGTGATGATGATGGTGGTGGTGGTGATGGTGATGATGGTGATGGTGGTGATGGTGATGGTGGTGATGATGGTGATGGTGATGAGGGTGATGAGGGTGATGATGATGGTGATGGTGATGGTGGTGATGGTGATGAGGGTGATGATGGTGATGGTGGTGATGAGGGTGAGGATGATGGTGATGATGGTGATGGTGATGATGATGGTGATGGTGGTGATGATGGTGATGGTGATGATGATGGTGGTGATGGTGATGGTGGTGATGATGGTGATGGTAATGATGGTGATGATGATGATGGTGATGGTGGTGATGTTGATGGTGATGGTGGTGGTGATGATGATGGTGGTGATGGTGATGATGATGGTGGTGATGGTGATGATGATGGTGGTGATGGTGATGGTGGTGATGGTGATGATGATGGTGGTGATGGTGATGGTGGTGATGGTGATGATGGTGATGGTGGTGATGATGATGATGGTGATGGTGGT
The DNA here is from genome assembly GCF_000696425.1 of Galeopterus variegatus. Taxonomy (NCBI): domain Eukaryota; kingdom Metazoa; phylum Chordata; class Mammalia; order Dermoptera; family Cynocephalidae; genus Galeopterus; species Galeopterus variegatus. The sequence continues at coordinate 41,701 of NW_007726219.1, read as the reverse complement.
GATGGTGATGATGGTGATGATGGTGATGGTGATGATGGTGATGATGATGATGGTGATGATGGCATGGTGATGATGGTGATGGTGATGATGGTGATGGTGATGATGGTGATGGTGATGATGGTGATGGTGATGATGGTGATGGTGATGATGGTGATGGTGATGATGGTGATGGTGATGATGGTGATGGTGATGATGGTGATGATTGTGATGATGGTGGGGATGATGGTGATGGTGATGATGGTGATGGTGATGATGGTGATGATGATGATGGTGATGATGGTGATGGTGATGATGGTGATGATGATGATGGTGATGATGGTGATGGTGATGATGGTGATGATGATGATGATGGTGATTGGTGATGATGGTGATGGTGATGGTGATGATGGTGATGGTGATGGTGATGATGGTGATGGTGATGGTGATGATGGTGATGGTGATGGTGATGATGGTGATGGTGATGGTGATGATGGTGATGGTGATGGTGATGATGGTGGTGATGATGATGATGGTGATGATGGTGATGGTGATGATGGTGATGATGGTGATGATGATGAGGGTGATGAGGGTGATGAGGGTGATGATGATGGTGATGGTGGTGATGGTGATGATTGTGATGATGGTGGGGATAATGGGGATGATGAACCTTTACATCCTTAACAACCTTAGCATCCGTAATGTTTTGACAATGCACAAAACACCTTTCCATACCCTGCTGATACTCTCACCCACCCTCTGGGGAAGTGCTCTGGGATTATAACACTCAGCAGAGTGAACGAGGCTGAGAGATGTGATCACTGCTGATCCAGAGGCAGAGCTGAAGTTTGACCCAGACCTTTCACTCCCCAGCCCAGTGTGCTGCCTTCATCTGAGAGTGGCAGCATGTTGTGTAAACCAAAGGCCTCTGGAAAGGCATTTCTGTGGATCCCACAGAGTGTTTCTGTGAGGGGGGCCTGTGATCCTGTGTCTTGGGACCTTCCCCCACAAGTCCCCCTGGTGACTGTGTTTCCCCAGAAAAGGCCAAGCCGGTCCCCAGGACCCTCTCCTGGCACTCTGCTGACCTTTCCACCCTTAGCTGTGCCCTTGGATGTGGAGGCTTCCCTGGATGCCCGCGGGCCCCAGGCTCTCTTTTCCACATTTGCAGGGCTTTATCCACCACCCAGTCTCTGTCCTAGACCGCCCTATGCATTGTCCAACATCAGACATCTGTCTCCACCTGTCTGCTGCTTGGTCATCCTGCCATCTGTTGCAGTCACATCACCCCAAACGCAGCCAAAGTGGAGCCCCTCCTCTGGTGCCACTCCTATCCCACCTGGGTACCTGGTTCTTGTTTATACTATCAGCCAGGCTATTCATACTGTCAGCCATCTATGTCTGGGTCCTGGTGCTTCCTTTCCCCTGTAGTTCTCAGAGCTGCTGTCCTCTGTCATCTGCTGTGGCCCCCTCTCTGCCTTTCTGGGTATGGCGGCCTGTGTACCAGCTGCCATCTGCAGTCCCCCACGCAGTCAGCACCTTACACTTTGAAGGTGGGTCCCTCTCCCGGCTATGGTTCCATGGGGCTCCTGGGCTCTCAGAATAACATACAGTTCCCCTCACTGGGCCCAGGCCTCAGTCTCCCCTTAGTGCATCTTCATTTCTCCCTTTTTGAAGCTTTGCTCTAACCACACGGCACTTCTTAGAGGTCCCCAAATGTCCCCACTCTTTCGTGTCTCCAGGGCCCCCTGGCTTTGGCCTCTGCCTGGGCTGGTCTTCCTTTTCCTTCACTGAGAAGCTCTTTCCATCCTCTGGGCTCAGGAGGAGTGTGAGCCTGCAAGGAGTTGCCTTACTCCCCCCTTGGGGGGGATGCATGGACAGCCTGTGAGCAGAGTTTCTGTCGCAGCCCTGATGACACTAGTCATGGTCGGGGGCAGGGGTGATGTCTGTTCACCATCTGCCAACGAGCAGGCTCAGGGTGCTTGTTGGGTGTGTGAATAAGTGACAGTGTGAATGGAATTGCCCAGGGTCTCACACTCCTCACAGCAGGGCTGGGATTTCCATCACTCAGCAAGTGCCTGGAGCCTGCGGGCCATGAGAGCACAGGCCTGAGGACTCCTAGTTTGGTGCTCCTCCCAGTATGCTGCAAGAGGCAGCGGGGTAATGTGGCCTGCAGGGGATGCTGCACCTTCAACTTGAATGAGCAAAGTGCAGCCAAGGGCCTGGGAGCCCCAGCTGCTTTGTGCACACACCCTGCTCCAACCTGTCGCCCTGTCATGGACACCAGAGGGCTTAGCGGCAGCCAGGGCTCAGCATTATTTACCCCTTGTTTCCTGGCGGCTATGCAAGAAGGAAGGCACCCCAGAGGGCTGAGCTGAAAGCCTGCGGGGACAGGAGAGGGAGCTGCTGAGCGGCCCTGGGAGGACTCCACAGGTCAGACCCCGGCCTTCTTCCATCAAAGGGATGGTACAGCAATCAGGGCACACAGAGCGTCAGATGAATGCCGGCCCGGCACGGATGAAGCCAGCTTCGCTGTTAAGCTGCGGCACCAGATCTCTTTGTTTCTTTGCGTCTTCCAAAGTGGCAAAAGATCAAGGCCCCAAGCTTGAAATAACAGAAGGGAAATAGCTTGCAGACTGTGCATCTGGAGGCCAGAAGGGGTTTAATAGCTGTGCTCAGAGTGAGGCAGGGGAGGGGCGGGGGTCTGGACGCCAATTCATAAACTCTTCTCTAGGGCTTCCCACAGCCCAGGCAGGATGGCGACTGCCCAGGCCTGGCAACAGTCTCCCTCCTTTTTGAGCAGGCACCGTTGCCATCAGCTTGCTGGGCACAGCGCCTGCTGGGGGGCCTCTCTGGAGGTTCTTGGTCTTGGCGCCCCATCCCTGCCACCCGCCCAGGTACAGCTCACTGAGTTCTCGGCAGCAGGGTTAATGAGGATCTACTGCGGGGTCGCGGGCATCTGACACGAGCAGACACATGTCTGTAATTACTTGGGGCTGAGAAAAGCCAGCTCCCAGAGCACCACAGACTTCCCTTGCAGACAGACAGGCTGCCGGGCCTCTGGGGCCTCACACCATGGCCATGGTCAGAGGCGTGGGGACTCAGGGGTGACTGACCACAGAGAATGGGCCTCTCATTCTCTGCTTTGTCCCTGGGTCTATAACTTTGGAAGCCTTTGCAGTGAGGCGTTTACACAGTGCATGATTCCAAGGGCTGAAGTCGTCTTTGTAAAATCAGGGAGAAGGAAGCCTGGAGAAGCTGGAAGAGTGGAGTCTCTCTGCTTTCTGCACACTGCCTCTGTCACTACCCAAAAGACACCAATACACGAGTACTGGAAGGAGACATGCACGGCTGGGCCTTTTACTGAGCATCTGCTGCCAGGCTTGGTCCCCCAGGGTCATGTCCTGTACGCCCTGGCCAGGTGGCATTTCCATCCCTGCTGTGCAGAGGAAGAAGCTGGTGCTGGCAGAAGGTGGAAGGTTGTTTGAGGTCACACTCAAACCCATCACTGTCAGAGCTGAGATTCGAATCCAAACCTCTCTGATAACCAGCCCTGGGCTTCTAGAACTCTCGTCTCCTGAGATCTCAAGTAAATGAATCACCTGACCTGGTCCAAGTCCTTTCTCAGAGAGTGTGTTTGCTGAACTACAATTTGGGTCCCATCACTTCCCACGTCAAGAGCTGGCAGCAGCTCCCTTTCTTGGCGGTTCTTTTGGATCGCTGGAGTGACAGATGACCTGGAGGCTGGGCTACTCACGGCTCCAGCCCCGGCGGGAAGGCTGCGTGGCAGAGGCATGTGAACTCGGTGGGACGTGTGTGTCCTGCTGCTCATGTTCCTGGGCTGTGCCAACTGGGGGGCTCAGGCGCCTGGTTGGGCACAGATGATCAGTGTGCCCTGTCCCAGGTGCTGCATCTGGGGGGAGGGAAGCAGGTGAGGCCTGAAGTCAGTCTCGTCAATACCACCTGAGGCTGTGTGGACTGAGGTTGCTTGGGCCCAGCTGAACAGGATTGGAATAGGGGAGACCAGCCATCCCCGCAGGGCGATCTCCAGGAACCTGGAGGGAAGTGAAACCCCAGTGAATGCGACGGACTCCTGAGCAAGTCACAGGGTAGGTACAGGAGCAGCGACCCCAGGCACATGGAGGAGGCAGAAAAAGGCGGTGGGGAGGCATGTTGGAGGGGCACGGTAGATCAACAGCACAGAAGTGTAGTAGTCATTTGGGCACTGACTTTATTCCTGGCCCTAGGAAACAAGTAGCTTTTGGGATCTGCGTCTGAGAGCCCAAGTTTGTACATTTTCAGGCTACCAAGGAGCAATGTGTTCCCCTTTGTCTAGAATAGAGGATCAGTGCTTATTCAGCTAATAGCTCAGCAGGGCCAAAGGGTGGCGTTTGGCCTGTGAGATTGCCTGATTCTTGGGTCAGTTTTTACTAAGTAAAATTATGAAATGTCCTGGATGTTAGGATGTCTTTGGGAGGCCTTATCCTGGAGTGACTGCCACCCTCCCAAGCCTTTGTTTTCTTCCTCTGTTTGTGTTGGTGGCCAGGAGGGAACTGCCTCATGTCTCTCCATGGCCACCAGCTCTTGTTATGGCCCCTGGGCAGGTCTCCCCATTACCTAGGGAGCTGTTCTCGGGAGCCGTGCCTGGTCGGGGGAGGGTGCATGTCTTAGCCAAGCTCTCTTTATCTGTTCTGGAGGTCTTATGAGGTCTTCTATGACCCCATAACTGTCCCATGCCCCTCTCCTGCTCAAAGTCACAAATGTCCCCATGAATGAGTTTTTGCCTAGGCTCCTCAGGGAAAACCAGTCCCAAGCCTGTGCTGCATTTTGGGCTTCTCACCTCAGATTGGATTTAGCATCAATGTGATGCTCTCTACTTATGTCTACTTATGTTAGAATTATGGTACCACTCTCTATTTTCAGTGCCATAGGACGTATATTCTTAGTTTCATACTGATGTTGTAATTTTAGTGGGATTTGTGGCAGAAGATGTAAATGCTTTAGTCTGCCACTTGGAACTGGAAGTCAAGTGAATCTTACAATCAGGAAAAGAGAACACAGTATAAGGAACCTCATAAATGTAGGTTCTTTTAGACAATTAAAATCCTTGTGGCAGAGCAACACACTGCAATCTGAAGTGACATGATTTGCCTGGCATCTCCTGCTGCCTCCTTCCGCTGGTGCGTCTTCTGCCCCTTTCAGTGGGAAGAGCCGTGGCCTATGGAAGAGAAGACGTGCCGATCTCGAAGAGCAGAGCTGTGAGTCTTCGGTGCTTTGAGCTGCTGGCTTGGCTTCCTTGGATGCAGAACTGCGGCTGCTCCCACACCCAGTCCCTGTGCTGGACCACAGTCCAGACCCTGGTCAGGGTCTGGAAGATGCTGGAGAGCAGGGTAGTCTGGGATTTCCATTCAACAGTCTCAGGAGCTGTCCCAGCATGTGGGATGCCGCCTCTAGGACTCTACTTCTCCATTGTGGAGCTGGAGGTTTTCAGCGGCTGACGGGCCCCACCTAAGGGGCAGAGGAGTTTCGGTCACTGCCCTCTTCTGCTCTCAGTTTTGTTCATCAAGTGGGTTTGGCAAATCCCCTTGACCTTGTTCAGGAAAACTTTTGGTCCCTGTGGTCTTAAACCCCCAGCGTCTTCTCATTACAAGGTTTCTGATACCTTCCCACACATAATTTAACGAACCTCATCAGTAAATGTCATACTGACATCCACAACAACTCTGTAATTTCAATTAATACAATCATTATGAATGCAGAGATTCCACATATAGATACCATGAAACAGAAGAATATGTCATTTGATAAGGGTGGCATTTCATATAAAGTGAGGAAAGTTGAATACAAGATTTTGGACAATTGGCTATCCATAGGGGAAAAAATGTTACTAAAAAAGTAACATCCTTCTGCTATTCCATACCTACAATAAATTCCAGCTGAATTAAAGATTTAGAAAGGAAGACTTAAATATTCCAGGACATACAGGAGAATGTTTTTGTATGCTTGGGGAGGGAAGATATTTTTAGGCAAGACTTAGACATTATTGATAATAGGAAGGAGTTAGAGCTGATGATGGTATCTGCAAGACTTCCTGCCACACAGGTTTGCTTCTTCCTTGGACTATGTGCTCAGTGCGGGTTGGCAGGGGCTCTGCTCCACTTGGACACCCGGGGACCCAGGCTGACTAGACTCTACCATCTGGGACTGTGGCAGAGGAAGAGACACCTGGAGGGTTACACACTGGCTTGTCTATGTTTTGACCAGATGTGACACACATGGCTCCTGCCCAAAGCCCGTTGGCCAGAGCCAGTCATGTGACCCTGCTGTATGGCAAGGAGTGGGGCAATGAGGGGATTAGCATGAATGTTATGGACGACAATACTCTCTCTGCCTCAAACTCTATCCCTATCCATTAAAAACATCAGATAGAACGGATGATTTTTTTAGGAAGTGTCAGTGAGCAGAATTGATCTGAGACATAAGAAGACATATATAGGAAGAAATGAAAAAAGATACTAAGAATCACCTTCCAGAACTGTTTCCCACCCCAGGAGGGTTTATTGGAAGGATACTGAGAGTGTGTGTCTGTTGAGCAGGAGGGGTGAGATGCTCCCAGAACAGACTGGGAGCTGGGTGCCAGGTGTGGAATTAAAACTCAGGGGGCTCTAGAAGCTGGGGAGCAGGAAGCAGGACGTGCTGCAGTGCAGCATTAGGGGAGGAGGCGGGCCACCCAGAACCGCTCTTCAATTCTTCCAAATCTAGTGAGAGCCTGTCACTTGTGCTGTGGAAGTCTGATTACCAGAATTATCCTCCCAACAGACTATATGCAACAGAAAGAGGTGATTCCCCAATAAGAAACTGGGTTGCTGTTAACAGGCAGGAAAATGGACGCTTGGCAGCCAAAGTGGAACTAGACAGCAAAGAGAGAGACTGACATCCATGGGACATCAGGCAGTGGAAACTGTCAGAGAATATGACAGAGGCTTGGTAAACTCGTGGTCCATCACAGGAAGCCAAGAGAATCACAAGAAAATAGATGTTATTTATAAACGTACATATTTAAAGTCGAAGAGTCTTTCTGTTATCGGAAATGGATGTGATCCAAAGTCCTTAGCTGCTAGGCACCTATGTTGTTAGGAGCCTTCAGCATCACAGTTTCACTGAAGCTCACCTCTGTGCTGGGACCAGTGGCTCTGAGGCCACCATAGCTGTGCTCGGCAGTGCAGGACCAGAGAGCTGACACACGCGTCTCCCAAAGGCAGCGTGGACGAGACGGTGCCGTAGTGAGGGTCCCAGGGTACCAGTGACTCCAGAGCCAAACGGCTGATCGTGGGAGCAAGATTGGCAGAGAAAGGCTTTGCGAGATAAAAGCTTCATTTCAGATACTCCCTTAAAGGTGCCCCGAGGCATCTTCTTCTCCAACAAGAGCACCACAAAGGCCACTGTTGGCAGACGGCTCTCTCCTGAGTGCTGAGCAACGTGGGCTGGCTGAGCCGGGCGCTGGTTTGCTTTGTTTGAACAAGGGTCCTGGGCTCCTAACGGGGGGACACAACTCCCATTCCCATCTCTGCTCTCAGGACTCTCGTGACCTTTGTGCTACCCAATAAAAGACAGGTAGAAGAGAGGGACAATGAATCCAGAATAAGTCCCTGTTCAGCCGGGACAGCTGGGAGAAGGAGGGATGCAGAAAAGGGAAGGGGAGAGAGGCGGTGATGACGGATGCCGATTTGTGTGCAGATTCAATCAGCAGCGGCCAGTGAGTCAGAGGCTCTTAACACGCTCCAAAGCAAAGCCGCGTAAATACTGCCACTTTTTGTTTGCTTTGAGAGTTAGCTGTCTGCAAGCACGTTAGGAAACCACGGCACAGTGCATTCCAAATGCATGTGGTGCCTTGAGTTTATTTATTTGTCTCAATTTATTCCAGTTACATTTGAGCATGGCGTGATTATATATCTCACAGGGATTGAAGACCATGGGCCTGTGTGGTGGCAGCGGAAGGAGGAGGGGGAGGAAAGAGTTTCCTAGCTCCATCTAATTTAAAGCACCTTTAGCTGAGTGATGCAATGAGAAGGATGTGTCCCAAACAAATAAAAATCACAGTGGGATCAAAGTACATGCACAAATTTATTCCTTCTGGAAGCAGCTTCTCTCTCCCTTTCCCCTTTTCTTTTCCCCCATTTTTTCTCTCATTTGAGTCCCAGTGATTTGTTCGTGGCAAATCTCCAGGATGTGCTCGTCTCCTTGGAGCGTGATCATGGTTTCATCTCTGATTGATGCGGCGAAGGCACCGGCACTGTGGGTTTGAAGGAGATCTAAGGGCCTTCCTAATTTCATGGTGGACATGTGAAGGGTCACATTAATCAGCCCTCTTTATAAGCAGTTCAAAGACAGTCATAGATGTTGGTAGGGTGCTTGTTTGAAGCACAGAGCCAAGGGATTTCAGGATTTTATCAACAACCTGCAGTTTCCACCCCCTCTCCTCAGAGAATTTCTTACCTGGTTCCTGCTATGTGGAATTTTACACGAGAATCATATAGAGCTAAAGGAACCTAAGATACCTTCTAGTTCTGACCCATACTTTACATATGAATCAATGGAGGCTTGGAAAAGTGACATTTCTCACTTGGGGTCACACAGAAAGTGCATCTGTTCTAGAGGCATGGTGTTAGACCTCCTGGTTGCCTGTGACAACTTCGATGAGATCAAGCACACGGGGGCACATTAGTGCCTGTGACTGGGAAGTCAAGGGGTGGGACCTGGGGTGCAATCGATGTTTTCCCCTTTTTCCACCCAGTCTGCTGTCCCTCAGCCTGCCCATCAGTGATTCTTCTTGCATGGTCTGCAGTCAAGTAAAGGCCAGCAGCAGCCCAAGCCCACCTCATAGCTCTCAATCCCCAAAGGAAAATAACACTCCCCAACCATGTATCTAGTCTCAGGGCAGGACCTCGATTGGACCTGCTTGGTCACATACCCAGCCCAGGACCAATCACTGCTCACTGAAAGATGGAGTTTCATGATTGATTCATGATGGAGCACTACTGTATACTGGAGCATCCTAATGCATGCTCAACCACCACTGCCTACCAGGGCATTCACTTACTTGTGCCGGTACTGCTGCATACCAGAGCATTCTTGTGGATGCTTTAGCACTAGTATATACCAGAGCAGCCTCACACATGTTTTAGTGCCACTGTATACCAGAGCAGTCTCCTTCATGCCGTAGCACCATGGCGTATTGTGGCATCCTTCACGCTCAGGTCACATGGTGCTGGTTCATTTGTCTGCCCCCACCAGCCTGTGAGATGCTGCAGTTATCTTTTGTTTTCATACATTCAGTGACTGCAAAAAGTGCCCAATAAAGATGAGTAAATGAATAAATGATTGAATGGCACCCTGATATGTCTCTGGGAGGATTCAGGCAGGAATATCTATCAATTTCTAGTAGTTTAGAGTGGCTGAGTTTACCATGGTTTCTCAGACTGAGAACTGGAGCTGAGAACTACAGGTCTCTTCCAGTGGAACGTAGGCTCTCTAATCTCTAAATCTTCAGATAAAATACTGACTTAAGGTACCCTCTTATGGCAATTGCTTTCTAATCTCTGGTGTGGCAATTTACATGATCGGATTATGGTCTCTTCTAGACAGTAAACTCTTATACTATAAATGATTTCCTCTGCTTTTACTTTCTTTTAACACCTTCGTTCTCAGAGTCTGTTGTTGCAGTAGAAAGAATAATTCACAGTTTGGCAATAGAAGATGCTTTGTCTTAGCCTGCTTGTTATGGAACCTAGAAATTTCCTGGAATACTTAAAACACTCAAATTAAAGGGATCAGAGAGCTGCTGAACAATGCAAATGGCTGGCAGTGGGGTGCAACGTAAGGAGAACTGGTGTGTGCGAAGAAGAAACCCAACCAAAGGAAACAGAAATAATAATCTGAAGCTAAAATTGAAGAAAATCTTCTGGAACTGAAGGAGGACATGAGTCCACATCTGAGCAGATCTCAGGGTGTCTGAGGGAACACTGTCAACAAGCAAGAGGACCGAGACCCTCCTGGTGGAGCCCTGCCTCTCAAGGACGAAGCACAGAGTCTCACCAGGGTCCAGTGGCAACAAAAAGGTCATTTAGAAAGGGAAGGAGTGAGGCTGGCCTGGGAATGCTCTCCGCATTGGGTAGGAGAAGGTAGTGGGTTAATATCGACATGTGTTGAGGGGAAGAGCCTGGGAAGCCCAGGTTTTCTCCCCAGCCAAGTTCCTGCTTGTGTAATGGCAGCAGGAGACATTATCTCATGTGGGAGACTTGGTTTCTGAGTGTGTGCTTTCCCGATTAAACAGCTCCTGCCACTTGAAGACCCACTCTAACCAACGAAAAGGTGAGTCCAAATGATAAACTAAAATGTGGATTGGGGACAGGAAAGGCAGACGGCGAGCAAATAATTCGTCTAGATGTAAAATTAAGTCTGAATAATGGTAGTAAGTCGGGTCACACGTCAGAACATAAACATTTCCCTGATTCCTAATGTGATCGTGTTTCCACCTGGCTGATGGAGATGGTAAAATGCCACCAGTTGTAAGACGTACTGATCTGAAAGAGGCTGAAAAGTAAAACTTCAAGAATTGAAGTGGACTGTGCTACAATTTGAATGTGTATGATTCCCCCCAATTCATATGTTGAAATCCTCACCCCCATGGTGCTGGTATTAGGAGGTGGGGCCTTTGAGAGGTGATTGGGTGATGAACCCTCATGAATGGGATTAGTACCTTTATAAAAGGGACTCCAGAGAGCTTGTCTGTCTGTTCCACCATGTGAAGACACAGCAAGAAGGCACAGTCTGTGAGCCAGAAAGTGGGCCAAATCTGCCTTAATCGTGGACTTCCTAGCTGCCAGAACTGTAAAAAATAAATTTCTGTTGTTTATAAACTACTCAGTTTATGGTATTTTGTTATAGTAGCCCACATGAACTAAGACAGACATATCTATTGTGGAATTAGTCACATAATATCTGTCTTTCCTTCTAGACTGCAGTCTCTCTGAGGACAGGGACTGTATTTGTTTTGTTTTGTGTATTGCTGTGCACCAGCAATGACAGAGCCCGGAACTTAGGGAGTAATCAATAAATATTTTCAGAATAAATATTAATAATTTTAGTATGAAAAAAATCATAACAGTGTAACTAAAATGACAAAAGATTTTGAGAGCACACCAACCAAAAATAGGTAGATGGGGAAGTGGGAACATGTGTAGTCATGCTAATTTCTTCATGTTGTTTTGTTTCAGAAGGTTATGCATTCAGAAACACAGGTTAAGTGGTCTATTTTTTTTTCCCTTTTTGTCTTTTTTCGTGACTGGTAACGGGATCGCAACCCTCGGTGTTGCGCCCGTACTGCGACCGGCAACAGGATTGCAACCCTCGGTGTCGTGCCCGTACTGCGCTCAACCAGTGAGCAGACCAGTTTCTATATGGGATCCGAACCCTCGGCGGGAGCACCGCTGCACTCCCAAGCGCCGCACTCTACCGAGTGCGCCACCAGGCCGGCCCCTAAGCAGTCTATTTAAAGTTATAAAAATAACACAGCTAAAACAACAACATTACTAGACTGTATTCTTCCAAAGTGTAGAAGAGGATAGAAAGAAAGTCAAGTAAACAGTATGGCAATATATAAAACAACAATACAGGAAAACTAGTAAGTCTAGTAAGTGTGTAAAACAGAAGATCTGAATAAGATCACGTAACGCAATACCAAATGTGAATGTGTCAATCACTAGTTATAAATGTACAAGGGGTAAATTTATCCATTTTAAAAAAAGACTCAAGATGGCACCTAAAACGAAGAACATTTGTATATTGAACTCTAAGAAAAATGAACGCAGAGTAATAAGAATGATTCTAAGTAAATAATAAAGAAAAACAAAAATAAAGTAGGAGTCACCATATTAATACCAAAAAGTTGAGTTCAAAGCAAGGATATTAAACTGCATGAAAAGGGGTTTTTTTTGTTGATGAAATGTTCAAATGACAATCAGATTATACATTTTCATAAAATTATATATAGCATATAATACAATATCAATATTTATTTCGAAAAGTATTGGAAACAGAAGGAGAAACTGTCTGAAATACAGTTGTGGACATCTAACAAGCTCTTAGTCCTTGATAGATTGTGCAGACAAGGGTACGTGGGCTTAACAGGTATTAATCACTCCGACTATTCAGGGTGCAGATAATGTCACATTGAAGTTTCTCCCAAACTGAGTGAAATTCAGCTGAAACGTCCACCTGCCAAAACTGATGGCAAGTCTGACATCGGATTTTTTTATTTTTTAACGAAGCCTCACCCCTCCGTCGCACCTTGCATGGGGACTTCTTTTTGATCAAAGCGGGGAGGCCTGGTCCTCTGTCCACGATGGCTCCTGCAGCTATTGCTTCCGCCCAGGCCAGGTCCCTTCCCTCAAAGCCTGGCAGCTCCAGCAGTGTCAAAGCCCCTGTGGCCACAGTTGGCAGTCCAAAGAACCCCACCCCCCAATCTCTCCTACATCCCCTTCCGCAGTTCCTCTCCTTCAGGTGTGTGGTTGGGGACCTGTCTGTCAGCTCTGAGGGTGGGGTGGGAGCATGGACTGTACTTCGCTACCTTCTGTCTTAGTCCGTTCAGGTTGCCGTAGCAAAACACCATAAACTGGGTGGCTTATGAGCAACAGAAGTTTATTTCTCACAGTTCTGGAGGCTGGAAGTCTAAGATCAAGGTGTGGCTGGCTGATCTGGTGTCTGATGTGGCCTGTTCTCCGGTTCATAGATGGAGCCGAGTCGCTGTGTCCTCATGTGGTGGAAGGGGCAGGGGTCTCTCTGGGGTCTCTTTTATAAGAGCATGAATCCCATTCATGAGGACTCTTCACTTAGGACCTAATCATCTCCCCAAATCACCTCCTAATACCATCCCCATAGGGGCAAGGATTTCAACATATGAATTTTGGAGGAAATGAACCCTGAACTTTGATTAAACTTCTGCTTCTGAGGAACCCAACCATGTGGTCCCCTGCACAAGGGCAGACACTGGGAGGCCCCTGCACCACCACCTCGCCCCTCCCTGCAGCAGGCCTCAAATACACATAGAACAAAGGGAGAGAAAGGTCATTTAAGCCACTCCCTGCAAAGGCTGCCACTCTGAGGATGACACAGTTTAGGTTGTTACACCAGGTTTCTTCATATACCATGATCCTGAGGCAAACTCAGGGGTGCTTACAGAAGAGGGGGGCCTTTAGAGTACTGGCCCCTATGAATCATACATTAACTCCCTAAGCTGGTCTTTGGGGTGGGGTGGGGGCAGCAGAATGGTGGGTGGGTGGAGACCTCAAATGAACGTGTGCTTAACACAAATGTCTCCATGACGGCATGTTTAACTTCCGTGCGTTCGACAATTGCGTGGCAAAAGACACCGTGCCAGGTCCCTGCAAGAAGAAAAGCCTCTTGCTCCAGGCCCCATGGCTTCTCCCCAGAGCTACAATATTACATGGGTGGCCCTGGGCCAAGAAGGAGGATAGCCAATGGCAAGGAGGCCCCAAGGAGGACAGTCTGTCTGAGTGCATGGGAAAGGCTTCCCAAAAGGGCAGGTTGGCCCTCAGCCGCGGGACCCGTAGGAGGGAGCTGCCCTGGAACGAGAGGGGTAGGGTCACCAACTTGTCTTGGATTGGTTGGGGCCTTATTGGTCTTGAAACTGAAAGTCCTAAGTTCAGGGAACCACCCCCAGACCCAGGCATATGGGGACCAGTTTGTCCCCTGAAGCTGGGCCGGGTCTAGCGTGGTTGGAGGTGGGAGACGACAGGGGCGCAGCTTCGCTGGGCTTGGTGTGTGTGGGGTGTGGTCAGGGGCTGGACTACACTCCCAGAAGGAGTTCAGGCTGGCAGGGCAGGTCAGGGTGGGGTCACAGAGGGCCTTCTGGCTGAACTTGCCTTCATTATAGGTCAAATAAATAGGGTTTAGAGTTTCCTTGTTTAGCTTGGCATAGAGTTGGCACTAAGCTACTTATATTCCAAGCTACCAGATTCTTGCATTTCGTAGCTCATCCGGCCTTGTGCAGGTTTGCCTGGTGGGGTGGGCTATGTCTTGGGGTACAGGAGCAGGGCGGGGGCACTGTGAGAATTGAGGGCTGCACCTTGCCTCTCTGTACCTTGATTTCCTCCTTGTAAAATGGGTGCTGGATTCTGCTCTCTAAGACTCTGTCCAGATAGCACTGACCATCGTCCTGGGCCTCCTCTCCAGCCCCATTGGCACCTAGTCAATGCCTGTAGGGCTCTTGAGGCAATGCCTGTAGGGCTCTTGAGGCTCCGATCTGTGGCTGGAACTGGTGCACGGCGGCCTGGTGGCTGGTTTGGCCTTCCTCCCTCTGGCCTCCTTTGTGTCTAAGCCATTCCCTTGACCCTCGGTCCAGGAGCTGACTCCCCCCTCCTTGTCCCTAGTCTGCCTCCTTTCCCTATTTGTCCCTGCACTTCCTCAGGTAGTGAGACCCTTCCTGGGCCCCTCCAGTGCAGGAATCCTGTCCTGCACCCCACTTCCCATGGCCGATCACCTGCCAGGTTTTCTTTAAGACCTATTAAGCAGAAACAGTGTTGAGGATGATGGAAATAAGGGTTTTGCTGCACATTTGGAGGTGACCTTGAGCTCTCCTCTCACGTGCTCTTCCAATTAAGAACGGGAGGTATTAAAATAATCTCACATTTTATCTGTTGGGAGAGGATTTCCCTGGAGTCCGGAGGCTTCATGATCTGCTGCTCTTTTATTTCCTGGACCCATACCAAAGTGGGTTACGTGTGGCCGGCTGGCCCCAGGGGAGCCCAACATGGAGGGGCCCCAGGAGCCACGAACTCCAACCCATCCTCAGCCACAGACACAGGACACTGGGGCGCAAAGAGGTCAGGACCAGTCGTGGGTCATAAGGCGCCATTTGAATGTGTGTTTCATTTCCAGCTGCAGCGGGTAGCAGCGACAAGAACCCAGCACCCAGCCACTGACCCGAGCCCTGTGTGGCCGAGAAACAAACCAGAACTGATTCCCCTGAGTGGGGACCTGTGGGGCGCAGTCCTGGAGAGAGTGACACGCAGAACACGCCTCTGGTGCTTAAATCCATTCCACTAAGTGCTTTGGGCTTTATATGCTGTGGGGCTCTCAGTCTGGGGGAAAACCTTTTAATAAGTCATTATTAAAACCATTTGCCTTTCGACTGTTTGCATATATGATTCTTGAAATATCTCCTTCCTAATTACCCAGGATGTTGATATTCAGCAGCGTTCTCTCCCCTTGCAGGCCCATCGCTCCGGTCGTAAAGGTGCCACGGCCAGTTTGTGGGGCTCACACAGGCAGGGAGGGCTGCGAGCGCCCCTCCTCCACTGCTCAGGGCCCACCTGGGGAGGTGGGGAGATGGAGGGGCAGGCGCTGTGAAGTTGTAGGGAGAGTTCCTGGAATGTCCTAGCGTTGTTCATTACAGTGGAAGGAGGGAGAGGAGCAGAGGGCAGGGGGCTGTGGCCGTGACCAGCACTGGAATCTTCCTGGTACGACAGCGGCTTCAGGCTGTGGAGTCAGGCTGGCAGTTCTCAATGCCGTACGACCTCAGCAGCCCTCTTGTGCAGGCAATCTCAGGCCTGGGTACACAATAAAATAGAAGTGTGGGGTCCCTTTTCAAAAGGTCTTTGGACCTTCAAGTTGGCGACGGCAGGGCCTTAAACCAAGCGTAGGTTGTGTGACTCCCCAGATCGCACACCCTGGGTGTTACTGTCAGCCTCCTACTTCCCCGCCCACCCATTTATTAGGTTGAGAAACAGAGGCACAGAGGGGTCCTGGTCCCACGGCTGTCAGGTATCAGAGCTGGGCCTGGAACCTAGATCGGCTGACTGCACAGTAGACCCCAGGGTCTGTGGGGTGTGCTCGGGAACATGGGAGGGGCTGGGGGGCCGCCCTGCGAGTGTGGGGAGGCAGGAGGAGTCCGGGCCTGCACCTGCCAGGCTCAGGACACACCTGCACGGCCTTGGCCTCCTCCATTCTCCCTCCACCTCCCCCACCTTTCTCCTCCCAGCGCGCAGCAGCCACCAGAGGGCAGGAGGCACAAAGGCACCTTTCAGCAAGGTGCCCTCCTCATGCCAGACATGGCTGGGAGCTGGGGCACAGTGGCGAGGAAGGGGGAGGACGTCCCAGCATCATGGAGCTACAGTCTCTGAGGGAGAGCGACATCAATTGTTCACCACCCTGGTGAAAGCGCTGGAAGATTTCCCAGGACATGTGGAGTGAAGGGCGAGGCACGCTCTCAGGACTTGCCCAGCCAAGCGGGGCCAGACCAGGAAGGGAAGGGACTGCGTTGTGGGCTTGGGAGAGGCTGGCAGTTGCCAAGAACTCGGTGCAGTCCAGGAGCTGAAAATAGGCTAGAGGCCCAGAGGGCGGGTGGGGGACGGTGCGCAGGTTTTGGAGAAGTGAGATTGGAGGGCTGGTGTGGCCAGACCATGACAGCACGGTAGGAATGCTTTGTTTAACAGCAACTGAGAGAGGGTGTCATCATCATATTTGGGTTTTAAGAGGCTCCTGCTGGTTGCTGTGTACCGGACGGACTGAGCGGGCAAAGCTGGGAGCAGGAGGCCGGAGAGAAGGCCCGCACACCACTAGTCCCAGCACACTGGTCCCAGCACACTGGTCCCAGCACACTAGTCCCAGCACACTAGTCCCAGCACACTGGTCCCAGCACACTGGTCCCAGCACACTAGTCCCAGCACACTAGTCCCAGCACACTGGTCCCAGCCTCCTGACGGTAGAGACCGTCCTCAGACAGTGCGGGGGAGCAAACCCTGGACTGGGCCAATCTCTCCTTTCAGGACGAAGAAACACGGAAAAATCCAGCAGGGGAACTATAACAGAAACCTGCATCTCATACGACCTCGTAAGCAAGGAGGAAAAGAAAAGTTTCTCTGAAGAATACAAAACGGCTCTGTCTGCTTAATTACATTTTAATTCTTAAATTTTATTTAGATTTTTATTTTATTTTTTAACTGACAGCGTAGTAATTGTGCATACTTATGGGGTCGGAGTGCTATTTCGATACATGTATATAGCGTGTAACGATCAGATTGGGATAATCAGCACGTCTATCACTGCATTTCAGTTTTAATAGCGGTTGCCCCTTTGCTTCCTAGAAAGGCCGGGGCACTTCACATCCGCCATCCGTGGGTTAGAGACCCTTCCTCTGCCGCATGTTCCAGTCCCCTGCCTCTTGAGTCTGTGTGCTCGGGTGGTGTGGTGGAGTCTCTCTGTTGCCTCATGTGCACTTCCCTGACTTCTGGTGACTGTGAGCATCTTTTTCTGTGTTTGCAGGGCACCTATTTGCTCTGACTCACTTCTTTTGCCCATTCACATCTGTTGCCCACTTTACTGTTGTGTAATTGGCTTTTTTCTTATGGCTTTAAAAGTGTTTACTTTATACTTTTGGCTTTAACACTTTATTGGTCATCTGTGTTAAAAATATTTTTGTACATTTTTTTCTTTTCTATATTTTTATGCTATCTTTTGCCATATATGTGTTTTAAGTTCTCTAAACTAAACTTTAAGAATCAAAGTACACAGAAATACAGAAAAGTATACATTTTATGAATGTTCAGCCTGATGAACTTTGATACAGTGAACACCCCAATGTGATCACCACCAAATCAAGATTTAGAAAGCTACAGACCAGCGGATGCCTGCCCCTGACCTGTCCAGTAACTGACCCCCAGGGGTGACCTCCGCCCTGACTCCCAGCTCCACAGATTAGTTATGAGCTTTGTGTATACAGGTGGATTCATACAGGCTGTACTCTTTTCTGATTATAAAAATAGCATGATCACTTAAAAATTTACAAAATATAGAAAAGTATAAAGAAGAAAATAGTTGTTAGTGTAGTTTAATATTTCTATTTTTATTTTTTTTCTTCTTTAAATTGCCTGTGAAGTCTTTACCTCTTTTTCTTATTAAAAGCTTGGCTTAAAAAAAAAATTCATATGACTGTGTTAAAGCACTCTTTCTAGAGCAAAGATATTAACTCTTTGTTACCTTTGTTGCCTTTTTTTCCTGATTTATAATTTGCTTAATTTTATTATTTAAGGTACAGCCACTTTCAAATTTTAGGTAAAAATTTTCTTTGTTATTTGTTTTCTTTTTCTTTCTTTTTTTTTTTTTGCTATTTGTTTTCATACTTTAAAAGATCTTACTTGACTTACCATGAAATTGCTTACATATTCCACTATATTTTCTTTAAAATTTTATTTATTTATTAATGTTTAGTGTATCAATCTATTTGGAGTTTACTTTGGGACATGGTTTTGTGTAAGGCTCTAACTTGAATTTTTTCCCAAAGAGTCAATTTCCTAGACACAATTAGTTGAAAATTCCACCCTTTCTCCTCATCTGTAAAGCTTCTCTGACCGTATGCTGCGTCTTTGCTCGTGAGGCCTTTTTCAGGTGTATCCTGTACTCCTCACTTGTCTGCTGATTTTTGCACCATTAAGTTCCTGTTTTTATTGTTGTAGCTTCCTCACGTGTTTTAATATCCCAAAAGGTAAAGAAAGAGATGCTCCACTGCCTCTCTCTCCCAAAATGTTTTTTTTTTTTTTTTTTCCTTTTTTTGTCTTTTTTACTGACCGGTAACGGGATTGCAACCCTCGGTGTCGCGCCCGCACCGCGCTCAGCCAGTGAGCGGGAACCGGTCTCCACATGGGATCCGAACCCTCGGCGGGAGTGCCGCCACGCTCCCAAGTGGCGCACTCTCCAGTGTGCCACCGGGCCAGCCCCCAAAATGTTTTAGTTATTTTTGTCCCTTTCTTTTTTCAGATCATCTTTAGAATCATTAGTTAAGGTTTTGGAGTGGCATTAAACTTGCAAAAATTGGGGGAAATCATATTTGCAAAATAGTTGTCAGAAGCACGGCCAGTCTCCCATCATTTTTTCCCTTCCCTTTCACATCTTATTTAAGTGAATCAGTTTTCTGTTTGCTGCAACATCTTCCCCACTGGAGAGCTGTCGGTGCTTCGAGTGCAAAGACAAAATTGTGTTAGGTACTTCCACCCTCAGAAACTAGTGCCATGCTTGCCGGTGCTGGGCTGTCACGCTCCTCCCCTGTGGTCACACGGAGGGCACGTTGGGGACTGACGACAGGAGCTCCACTCTCTATCTAGAAATTAAGTTGCTGTGAAAATTTCATTTTACAAATGGTTCTTCTGTGTAGGAATGTTTAAGAACTTGCACCTTCGTGCAAAAGACTAAACCTTCAGTGGGGAGATGAAGCCCTCAGCACCGGGAAGGAGATATTAGAAATCTGGCAACTTTTCTGGCAACCTCAGCTTCCCAACGTGTGGGTGGGCTCTGGATCCGCTTACACATAAACCTAAGCGGGTTAACTCTTTGAAAGGGGACGGGGATGATGGGACTGGGAGTGACCAGGAAGCACCTTTTTTCATCCAGAGCACTGCAGGTGAGCAGCTCACCTTCCTTAAGGAAGAAGGTTGGACAGGTGGTCTGGACCAGGCAAGGTTGCCCCCGGGGCTCCCAACCAGTTGACATAGGTGGAGAAATGGTCTTTGCTTCCCCAGAAGTGACAAATGGAGAATGTTCTCTTTTTCTGGTGGCTTCGGAGAGCACATGAGTGTGTGTTTCCTGGTGCATATGCACTAGCAGTACGTGATCCTTTTTCCTTCTGCTGAGGGAATTTCCGTTCCGCATCTTTTCTTGGGGTGGTTTATCCCCAGAAGCAGCACTGGCATGTCCGGTGATCTCTGACGGGTCTCGTCGTTGAAGGGAGAACGGCCTTTTTCTCTGTCCTTCCTTCCACCCCTACTGATAGTAATTGGCCGTTGCCTCTTATGATTTCTCCAGAGAAATGGAAATAGCAGCTCAGAGTCTTAAAACAATGTCCTTTGATCTAAAAGTTCCAGGAAATAAAACACCTTTGCAGTTATGGAGTCCAGACAGGGACGCGTTTCCAGAGGGCCCGGGAGCCATGCTCTGCCCTCTCCTGTCTGTGCGGCGTCCTTGGCCCAGACTGAGGCGCCGAGTCCTCTGTGCAGCCGGCGTCTTTCTGCTTGCTGACGCCACCAGGGTATGCCCTAACTATCTACCCCCAGGACTATCACAACAGCCTCTACATGCTCCCTTTCCCCCACCTTTCCTGCTCAAATCCATCCTCCCCCGCAGGACAGAGTTGTGGCCTGAAATGCACAGAAAGACCGCTGGGGCAGGGGCTGCTCGCAGGGGCTGCTCGCAGGGCCTGGCCTGCTGGGTACTGGAAGCCTGGCTGATTCTGATTAGGGCTCATAGGGAGGACAGCATCCTATGTAAAGTTCTGCCCCTGCCCCTCAACACCGTTCCGAGACCTGGCACTAGTTACTTTTACTAGTCAGGTAGGATATATCTGGCTTTTATGGGCTGAGTTGTGTTCCCCCAAATTCAAATATTCAAGTTCTAACCCCAATACTTCGGGATGTGACTGTGCAGATGCTCCTTGACTTACAGTGTGGTTACATCCCTATAAAAAGTTGAAAATAGTATAAGTTGGAAATAGAATTTAATACACCTAACCTCGGTTATCCTAGCATATCTTAACATTCTCGGAACACTTAAATCAGCCTAGAGTTGGGCAAAGTCATCTGGCCACACAGTACCCTGTCAAGTATTGCTGTCTACCCTTTCAGTCACGTGGCTGACTGGAGCTGCGACTCCCTGCCCAGCACCGCACTGTGCATTGCCAGTCTGGGAAAAGATCAAAATTCAAAGTTTGAAGTACGGTTTCTGCTGAATGCTTATCGCTTTCGCACCACTGTAAACTGGAAAAGTCATAAGTTGAACCATTGTAAGTTGGGAACCATCTGTATTTATTTATTTTTTAAAATTTTCTTTTTAAAAATTAATTAATTAATATTATTATTTTTGCACTCTAAGATGTCATTGCAGAGCAGTTGGGGTGGAGGGGGAGAGAGGAAGGGAGAGGACGATAGGGTGGGAGGACGAGGAAGAGGGGAGGGGAGCGTGGTCAAGGCCTGTGGCACCCCCTCATTCTGGGAGAGGAGCC
Source organism: Galeopterus variegatus (assembly GCF_000696425.1). Classification (NCBI taxonomy): domain Eukaryota; kingdom Metazoa; phylum Chordata; class Mammalia; order Dermoptera; family Cynocephalidae; genus Galeopterus; species Galeopterus variegatus. The sequence goes on along the minus strand of NW_007726219.1, from coordinate 20,661 downwards.
CAGAGGGCTTCCAGCAGTGGCTGGGTTGTGGCCGGGCTGGATGTGGATGTCTGGGTGATGTGACTGAGGCTGCTGGCACCTCCCCCCAGCTTGGGAGCCAGGGGTGCTTCCGGTGGTGGCTGGTGGTCATCGCTGGGCTGGATGCAGATGTTGGGAGGCATGGCCGAGGCCATCAGCCTTCTACCACCCTGGCTTGGGAGCCTGGTGGTGGCCTGGTGGTCATTGCTGGGCTGGGTGCAGACATTAGGGGGCATGGCTGAGGCCCTTGGACCCCCCATTGCCCCAGCTTGGGAGCCCAAGGCACTTCCAGCAGCAGCCTGGTGTTCATAGCTGGGCTGCATGTGGACGTCAGGGGGGTGTAGGCTCGAAATGGTCAGAGTGATCCGTTCTCTCATTGTGGGTTCTCCCAACTTCATGAGCTCCATAGGTCTCTCCTCTTCCCCTGGGCTCTAGCAGCCCCAGCTTGACAGTTGTTGCTTTTTAATAGTTATAAATTGATTGATTGTGGGAGACAGTGACACTGGGGACTGTCTATTCCACCATCCTGACCGGAAGACTTGACCAAACGGTCCGGGACCATCTGTATTTGGAGACGGGGTCTTTAAAGAGGCCATTAAGTTAAAATGAGGTCATTAGTGTGGGTCCTTATCTAATATGACTGGTGTCCTCATAAGAAGAGGAGATTTGGACACACAGACAGACACAGAGAAAGACCATGTAAAGACATAGAGGGAAGACAGTCATCTATAAACCCAGGAGAGATGCCTCGGATGAAACCAACCCTGCCAACACCTTGATCTTGTACCTCTGGCCTCCAGAACCATGAAAAAATAAGTTTTAGTTGTGTAAGCCACCCTGTTGTGCTACTTTGTTACGTCAGCCTGAGCGAATACCTTGACCAGCTAGACCTCGGGAGGTTCTTTCACTTTCTGCGTAAGACAAAAGGATTTGTTGAGACTGTCTGAAGCACCAGTAGAACGGGAACTAGGCATACTGTGTTTAAAACAGTTACGTGGATTACAGAGCAAACTTAAGGCTGTGGTTCTGCACCTGGATGGCCTGTGGGGCCATCGGAGGTCCCCCCTCAGAGGTTCTGATGAATCGGTCCGGGGTGCAGCCTGGGCTTTGGGGCTTTTGCAAGCTCCCCAGATAATTCTAATGAGTGGCTGGAGATGGGAGGCACTGATGCTCAGGGGACATTCTGTGTGTTTTGGGTCAGCCCCCAGTTCCCCTCCAAGGAGCCTGCCGGACGCTGTCCTCGTGGAGGCCTGAGCACTCCGCTTGGAGGCTGGGACCTCCCTGGGCGGTGAGTGTCTGTGAGGGGCCCTGCAAGGGGATTAAAACCCTGGTAGGCAGGAAGACTCATTTCCTGTGCAGAGGGAACAATATTCTTAGGCCACACACGCAAAGTTTAAAAAGTAACTATTTTTTATGGGGGTCTCCAGTTTGTGAAAAAATTCATTGAGCTCTATACTTATGATAGGTACACTTCTCTGTCTGTATATTATACGTTAATAAAAAGTTTCAAGAAGTGATCATTTTTCCATAACCAAGCTTATTTTTGGAATCAAGACTCCGTACAGCCTGATAACAGAAATGTAATCCTCTGTCTTCCGGACCAACCCAGTTGTGTAAACTGCCAGTTCATGGATGTTTCTGCCTGTCTGCCTGAGTTGGGTTGAGACTTGTCGGGGGCTGTGTCATGAGCCTCTGCCCTGGGTGGGAAGGGTCCCGCCTGGCTCTTCTGGTCTCCGCTGGCCTCTGCCGCGGCCATTGCTGGCTGGCGTTGATCTGGTGGGGCTGCAATTCTGCCGATGTCTCGCGTCCTGGCCCCACCTCCCATCCCAGCTTGGGAGTCAAAGCTGTCTGTGTCCACCAGGGATGAAGATGAAGCTGCTAAGTGGGGCCCCAGGAAACGGCCGAGTTCCAGCCAGCTTGAAATCTCCTCTCCAAAGGGAAGGTAGGAAAGTCATGTGGGATGGACCATCGGGAGCAAGAACTGGGGTGGGGTGGGGTGGGTGGGTAGTGGTCAGCCAGCGTGGGCACAGGGGCAGGCAGCGCCTGAGGCCCCCCCAGTGAGCATGTGGCAGCTGTTAGTGGAAGGTGCTGGTGTGGGTGACAATGATCCCTTCTCCCCCCCCCCCCCCCCCCGCCCCCCCCCCCCCCGCCAGTTTGGTTCCAGGGGGGGGGGGGGAGGGGGGGGGGGGGGGGGGAGAAGGGATCA
>NW_007726219.1:0-17498 GCF_000696425.1 Galeopterus variegatus | reverse complement strand
CCCCCGCACTGTCCCTCCACCCTAGGGAACCATAGTGGCAGGTGGGGGCTGGCAGGAGGAGGGACAGTGAAGAAGTGGGCCACCTCCTCCACTCTGCCTGCCGGTGTGAGGACTTTGTGAGTCAGGCCTGAGCTGGGTGTGGGAAGAAGCTGACTGGATGAGAAGTTCAAGTTTCAATTTAATCAGACTGGACCTGCGTGGAGAGCGACAGCCCATGGCACAGGTATGGCGACACTCAGGAATCCCGTGGCACATAGTGTGAGCCCGGGCTCTGAACCAAGCCACGTGTTTTGGCATCCAGATTCTTCTTGTTATCTTTAATATTTATTAAATTACTTACAAAATCAACTCACTTTTTATAATTTTCACAAAGTAGCATAGCTGGAATAAAAAAGACTTTGGAGCCAGAAGAATTGAAATATAATCCCCACTTCCCCACCTACCTGCTGTGTTACCTGGGGCAAATTACTTGGCCTCTCTGAGCTTGCCTCTGCCTTTTAAAAAGGAGGTAATTGGGCTGGCCGGGTGGCGCACTGCTACAGTGCGCAGCTTGAGAGCGCGGAGGCGCTCCCTCCGAGGGTTCGGATCCCACATACAGACCGGTTCCCGCTCACTGGCTGAGCGAGGTGCAGGCGCGACACTGAGGGTTGCGATCCGTTGCTGGACACGAAAAAAGACAAAAAAAGGAAAAAAAAAAAAAAAAGGAGGTAATAATACCGGCCTCCTGGTATAGCTGTGAGGACTAAATTAGATAAAAAGTCCGAAGCACTGGGGGTTATTGGTGTAGGCGCCATAAGTGACGAGACTGAGCACAAGTACTGAGGGACCTGAGCACAAGTACTGGGTTGCTAACTGCGTCTTTAAGCAACAGCAAAATGTGGGGGGCCCTTAGTGCTCTGTGGATAATTTCTTCAGAACAGAAACAGCCTGTGGAGCCAAACGGGGGAGACCTCTCTTTCCAGAAGCGTGTTATTGAATGGAAGCCCCTGGAGGCTCCTCCCTGCACGCACCTTAGCGCTGGCAGAGGCCGGCAGAGGGGCTCCCGCGGAGGGTCCCCTGCTCAGCGTGAGCTGTGCCTCTGCTTCTCCACCCGACCGCTCACGCCTGCTGGGGAGGAGGGCAGCGCAGTTGTAAAGCTTGCTTTTTGGAAAAATAAGAATTATGAGGAATGACATTAATTTAAAAGCTTTTAAGGAGCCAATTCACCTGTGAAAGTGCTCCCGAGGTGAGAGGCTTCCTGTGCGGAAAACAGTCCGGTCTTTAAAAGGATTGTAATTAATGTTGCTGAGGAACACACCGATGGCATTTAATTCTGAAGCTAAAGAGCGAAAGTACCAGCCAAGAGTTTTATGACGTGGAGCTCGTTTTGCTAAAGGCAGTTGAAATAATATTCCCATGCACTTAGCCTTACCACACACTTCTGGTCACGGCCAAGAATAAGGGCAGCGATTGCCGGTGGCCCAGCCTCAGCCCCAGCCCCAGCCCCAGGACAGACCGTCGGCTGGCCCCGCAGGACCCACTCGGTGGAATTTCAGAGGTCTTTTCAGGAACATGGCACCTTCTCACCTTCTGCTGGGCACACACCTTGCTGGGTGGCAGCTAGCTCTCTCAGCAGGCCTGCCCAGCACACAGGAGCTTGAACTTTAACTGAACTGTTGTTGAGCAGATGCCAATGCCTAAGGAGAACCAGGGAGAGGGTGAACGAAGGGCAGCAAAGGTGTCGGTCCTGAGCAGACCTGTGTGGACAGAGAGCTCGGAACTGCAGACCATGGGTCATCCTGGCGGGAGATGGACGGGTGCCACGTGGCTCCTGTGGGGGCCAGACCACTGTGGCTCCTGCCACATAATGGGGCCTGGGAATTGGCGAGTACAGAGGGGGGTCGGCTGGGGGAGAGGTCTTAGGGGATTATGTTAACAGAAGGGGAAAGAGGGCCCCAGAAAGGTAATGGGAAGAAATCACTAGAAGCACTTTCTTTGAAGCAGGCAGAGCTGCTGAACAGGCTGCTTTAGAAGTAATTCAGAAAGATGGGGCTACAGTGGCTTACATGGTGACCCCCAAAGATATGTCCACCTAGAACCTCAGAATGTGGTCTTATTTGGAATAAGGGCCTTTGAGGATAAAATTAAGGTAAGGATCTTAAGATGAGGTAGTTCTGGATTAGGGTGGGGCCTATATTCAAAGACAGGTATCCTTATAAGAGTCAGAAAATGACACGTACAGGCACAGAAGAGAAGGCCGTGTGGCCATAGAGGCAGAGACTGGAGTGATGCAGCCACAGCCTAGGAATGAGCAGCACCCCCAAAAGCTGGAAGAGGGAAGAAGGGTCCTCTCCTGGAGCCTCTGGTGGGAGCGGGGCCCTGTGCACACCTTGATTTCAGACTTCTGGCCTCCAGAAATGTAATAGAATACATTTCTGTTGTTTTAAGCCCCCAGTTTGTGGTCGTGTGTTATGGCAGCCCCAGGAAACTAATTCAGCAGTATAGTCACCCAGAAGGGACTTGAGCTTGGTGGGTTCCTGCAGCCCTCACTGAGGGCTCTTCCAAAGGGTTATATCAGGAAAGTGTCTGCAGTCAGAGTGTGGGAGACCTGGGCCAACTGCAGGTTATGCTCAAGTGAGTTGCAAATTTCCGGGGTGCTTCAGAATGTGGGCTTTTCCAATCCTTTTAATAGAGCTATCTTTTCCTGGTGTGTCTTCTTATCCTGTGTTGTTCAAAATGCACTTCAGGAAATGCTCGTCTAGACCAACGAGGTGTCAGGGACTTGGGTGTGGGGCATTGCCACGGAACCAGGACAGGAGTGACCCTGGGCAGTTACTGACCATTTCTGGCTTAGAGCTGGGAGCCAAACGTCCTGTGCTACCTCCTTAGTGGGAAGTGTGAGCCTGGGAAAGCGAGGAGCCTGGGAAGTTAGAACGAAAGGAGAGGAGGAAGGTTGGGCTGGGACACCTCGCCAAGCTGGCCCGAGCCCCATAGCAGCCTGTCTGTGGTGGGGTCTTTGGGGGACACCTGCTCTGAGGCAAGAGAGGTGGGCTGTGTGCCTGCTGGGGGTCTGCCACCTCCATCTCCCATGTCCCGTTGGCTGTAGTCGGCACCATGAGGTAGTGGCTGCCCTGTGCTCCCGGCTGCTCCAGGGCTTCCGAGGGCCCATCTGGCCCTGCACAGGCTTGGTGCTTGGTCCTTCTCTGTGGGTGCCATGAGTGGAGGACCCGACGACTATGGGAATGGCTTGAGCTGTTGCTATGGTTGCTCCATCTGGGACATGTGGCTGAGGCGGATGGGACTGAGCAAGCTTATGGGTCTCAATGACTGGCCCCGGACGGCGCCCACAACCCCGAGCTAGTGGGGTGGGAGACATGGCCTCCAAGTCCCCTCCAGGCTTTAGTACTGGAAGAGTTGGTAGGACCTGAGTCCGCCAGGACAGTGCACTCCTGCGTTCTCCACGGCAATGTCCCAGGGACTAGCACAGGCATGCCAGAGGCACGTGGATCTATTAAACAGGTAAATACGCACTTTTTAATGTTTCATTGACACCTTCTCCCAAAATGAAATTGCTTCCCCCCAAATTCTTACCACCAGTTCTCACTGCAAAGCTCAGTGGCTGAGCTGAGCCACTCATAAGCCGGAGGACTGGGGTTCAAATCCTGGCTGTGCCAGTTGCTTGCTGGGTGACCTTGAGCAAGTTATTGCACCTCTCTGTGCCTGCACTTCCCCATCTTTAAAATGGGGGTGAGATTAGCTCTCCCTTCAGAGGGCTGTGCTGAGAGTCAAATGAGTCAATGTAAGCAAAACCCTGATGATGGCCCCTGGCGCGTAAAAGCCTGTGTAAAACCCTCTGCTCTCTCTGGTGGTCCAACCACACCCCACTGAGGCACTGATGGCAGATGCCGTCTCCAGAGTGAGCTGCATGGCCACTGTGGAGGGCTGGTGGAGGTGAGAGAAAACCAGTTTTGTCACCCTCAGTGGACCTCCCATTCCCAGACTACAAACAGGTGGAGAGACAATGAAAAGGGCGACTGGAGTTAGAGGTGGATTCCTTTGGTGAGCTCCAGGCTCGGGGCAGCAGCCGTGAGGATGTTACAGGGAAGACTCGAGTCCCCTGCACTTGGGAGACCCTGCCCTCCCTTAGGGGTGAGGGGCTGCCACGGAGCTGGAGCATCAGCTGGGGCTTTGTCTGGGAAACGCTATACTCTCAGAGGGCTTTGGGGTGGATGGTGAGCCCTGGGTGGGCTCCATGCCATGAGAGAGCTGGCTTGGGGTCAGCTTACATCCTGCCTACCAGGGACACCTGGAGGGTGAAAAGACCTGTCCAGAAAGGAGCTAGAGATGACACCAGCCTGGGTCTGAGGAAGGGGTGAGTCACAGCGGCCTTTGCCAAGAGAACTGAGGCAAGAGATCCAGTAATGGGATGGGACGGGGTCTCAAGGAATGCATCAAAGATGAAGAGTCAGCATTGGGCTTCAAGAGCGTTGACCCTAGATCTGCAGGATGGTCCCAGACGAGGAGGACCACTCCTGGGCCCCACCGGCACCCCCCCTCCCCTGACTTAGTCCCAGCAGGAGCCCTTCTCTACTTCCCTCACACTTCCTTTCTCTACCCACCCTGCCCCGCCCTGCCGAATTTGTACTCATCCTTTAGGACTTAGCTTGGCTGTCATGTCTTCTAGGAACACTTTCACATCTCTCAAGAGTCAGGTGTCTCCTCTAAGGGCTTCCCAAGTCCCCTGGATTGACAGCAATACGTCACAATGTCCTACGATTTTGCCTGTCCCTCATTGGATTATAGCCTCCAGGGGACAGGCAGGACTGTACCTTGTGGCTAGAACATGGGAGGCAGCATTTACTTTTTAAGAGAGTGAGCAGTTGGGGGGTGATGAAATGAGTTGTGGTGCATTCACACCCCTGATAACACGGGGCCCCGAATCACGCCTTAGAGATGAGCAGTGTTAGGAAAGTCTCATATATAAAAATGTTAAAAGTGGCTATTTGTCTGCCAGTATACACGTACCAGAGGCACTAAAATTAAAAAGACTGACAACTCCAAATGTTGGCAAGGCTGGGGAGCAGCCAGAACATGCTGTGGGAATGTACATGGTGCAATCACTTTGGAAAAGTTCTGGTGGTTTCTTACATAAGACCCTTCAATCCCCTTCTAGGTATTGATCCAAAGAAGGGAAAACACATGTTCACAAAAAACTTGTACAAAAACATCCTCAGTCATTTTGTGCATTTTAGCTCCACAAAGTGGCAACAGCCCAGGTGTACGTCAATAGGAGGCTGGAGGAACAAACTGTGACATGGAACTACTGATACATACAACAACATGGATGAACCTTAAAAATTATGTTGAATGGATGTTCCATTTATAGAACATTCTAGAATAGCCAAAACTATTTTCTGGTAGAAAACAATCAGACCAGTGGTTGCCCTTGTGGAATGTGAAGAGGATTGGCATGGAAGGGTGATAGTGATGTTCCATACCTTGATAGGAGGTTAATTCACACATTTGTCAAAAATCAGAAAATATGTAATAAAGACTTGCATTGTATATACATTTTACATCAAAAGAAAAAAAACCATTATTGAATTCTAGTTAATGATAAGTATGCTGAGGCATTTAGGGGAGGTGTCCTACTATCTGCACTATACTTTGAGTTGCATAAAAAATAAGATAAACTAATGGACCATGGAGGAGTGGATCGATGGGTAGATAAGGGACAGGGCGGGTATAGTGAGAGGTGAGTGGTAACACCTGGATGGAGAGTGGATACTTGCCGTGTTTGAGTTTTCTGTGGCTGCTGCAATAAATCGTGGCAAACATGGTGGCTTAAAGCAACAGAAATTTATTCTCTCAGTTCTGGAGTCCAGAGGTCAGAAATCAAGGTGATGGCAAGGCCACACTCCCTCCTGCCTCTTCCAGCTTCTGGTGGCTGCCAGCACTCCTTGGCTTGGGGTCACATCACAACAATCTCTGCCTCTGTGGTCACACTGCCTTCCTCTCTGTATCAAATCTCTCTGCCCCTCTCTTATAAGAATACCTGTGACAGCATTTAGGACCCACCTGGAAAATACAGGATAACCCCCCTCTCCCCATCTCAAGATTCTTAATCACAACTGCATGAAGTCTTTTTCCAAATAAGGTAAGATTTGGGGGGATCCAGTGATTATGACCTATATCTTTGGGGCCACTATGCAGCCTGATACACACTGCAAACATCTTTAAGTTTGCTGTATGTTTAAAAATTTTCATAATAAAGTGTTGGTTTTTCTCAACACTTAAGTGTGGTTATCTCTGGAGAGTAAATTGCTATGGACATTATTATTATTTTTAAAAACAGATTTTATTTTTTAGAGCAGTTTCAGGTTAACAGTAAAATTAAACAAAAGGTGCAGAGATATTCCATATACCTCCTGCCCCTACATGGGAACAGCCTCCCCCACTATTGAAATCTGCAGCCAGAGGGTACATTTCTTCCAACTGATAAACCTGCATTGACTCATTATCACCCAATGCCCATAGTTCATGTTAGGGGTCACTCCCGGTGTCGTACATTCTGTGGGTTTGGACAAATGCATAACGGCGTGTATCCACTTTACAGTATAATACAAAGTATTTTCACTGTGCTAAAAATCCCCTGTGCTACACCCATCCATCCCTCCATCCCCGCTAACCCCTGGCAAGCATCAACTCTTTTACAGTTTCTATAGTTTTGCCTTTTCCAGAATGTCATATATGGTTGGAATCATACGTTTCGTAGCCTTTTCAGATTGCTCTCTTTCACTTAGTAATATGCAGTAAAGTTTCCTCCATGTCTTTTCATGGCTTGATAGCTCTTCTTCGAAAAAATTCTTTTAGCCTGGAATAATATTCCATTGTATGAATGTACCACAGTTTATGTATCCATTCACCTGCTAAAGGACATCTTGCTTCCAGGGTTTGGCAATTAGGAATAAAGCTACTATAGATACTATAAACTTCCATATGCAGGCTTTTGTGTGGGCATATGTTTTCGGTTTGTTTGGATAAATAACAAGGAGGGCTATTCCTAGATCATATGGTAAGAGTATGTTTGCTTTTGTCAGAAACGGGCAAATTGTCTTCCGAAGTGGCTTTACCATTTTGCCGGCAGTGAATTTTCCTGCCAGCAATGAATGAGAGTTCCTGTGGCTCCACATCCTTGTCAGGAATTGTTGTTGCCAGTGCTTTAGATTTTGCCATTTTGATAGGTGTGTAGTGATATCTCATTGTTGTTTTAATTTGAAATTCCCTCATGACATATGACGTGGAGCATATTTTCATTTGCCTGTTTGCCATCTGGATATCTTCTTCGGTGAGATATCTGTTCAGGACTTTTGTCCATTTTTAAGTCAGGTTGTACATTTTCTTATTGTTGAATTGTAAGAGTTCTTTGTATATTTTGGATAATAGTCCTTTATCAGATGTGTGTTTTGCAGATATTTTGTCCCAGTCTGTGGCCAGTCTTGTCATTCTCTTGACAGTGCTTTTGCACAGTATAATTTTAAGTTTTTTTTTTTTTTTTGTCTTTTTGTCTTTTTCCGTGTCTGGCAATGGATCGCAACCCTCAGTGTTGCCCCCGTACCGGACGGGGACCGGCAACGGAATCGCAACCCTCGGCGTCACTCCCGCGCCTCGCTCAGCCAGTGAGCGGGAACCGGTCTGTATGTGGGATCCGAACCCTCGGACGGGAGCGCTGCCGTGCTTCCCAAGCGGCGCACTATCCAGTGCGCCACCGGGCCGGCCCATAATTTTAAGTTTTAATGAAGTCCAGCTTATCAATTCTTTCTTTCATGGATCATGTTGTTGGTATTATGTCTGAAAAGTCATTGCCATACCTAAGGTTACTTAGGTTTTCTCCCGTGCTATCTCCTGGGAGTTTTATGCAATAAAGTCAGTTTTGCATTTTATATTTAGGTCCATGGTCCATTTTGGGTTAATTTTTGTGAAGGGCGTAAGGTCTGTGTCTAGAGTAACTTCTGGCATGTGGACGTCCAGTTGTCCCAGCAGCGTTTGTTGAGAAGACTGTCTTTGCTCCATTGTCTTGCCTTTGCTGTATCTATGCAGGTCTATCACTGGCCTCTCTATCCTGTTCCATTAATGTATTTGTCTGTTCTTTTGCCAATACCACGCTGCCTTGATTACCGGAGCTTTATGGGAAGTCTTAAAAGCTGGCAGTGCCAGTGCTCTTCCTTCGGTACCGTGTTGTCCATTCTGGGTGTTCTGCTTCTCCATTTAGACTGTTAGCATGTTCGTTCATGTCCACAAAATAACGTGCTGGGATTCTGATTGGGATTATGTTGAATGTGTTGATCAGGTTGGGGAGAACTGACATCTGGACAATACTGAGTCTTCCTATCCACGAACAACGAGTCTCTCTCATTTACTTAGTTCTTTAATTTCTTCCACCAGGGTTTTATAGTTTTCCTCATGTAGATCTTGTATATACTTTGTTAGATTTATACTTAAGTATTTCACGTTTTGAGTGCTAATGTAAGGGATGTCATACTTTTAATTTCAAATTCCACTTGTTCATTGCTGGTGTATAGGAAAGTGAGTGACTTTTGCATATCGACTTTGTATCCTGCAACCTTGATAAAATCGCTTATTAGTTACAAGAGTTCTTTTTTGTCAATTCTTTTGGATTTTCTACACAATCATGTCATTTGTGAACAAAGATGGTTTTATTTTTTCCTTCCCAATGAGTTTATTTCTATTCCTTGTCCACTTGTGTTAGCTAAGACTTCCAGTACAGTGTTGAAAAGGAGTGGTGACAGGGGACATCCTTGTCTGTTCCCGATCTTAGTGGGAAAGCTTCTAGTTTTCTGTATATTATACAAACTTCATACGTACATATACCATCATTAAGTATGATGTTAGCTGTAGTATTTTTGTAGATTTTTTATAATCAACTTGAGAAAGTTTCCCTCTATTCCTAGTTTATTGAGAGTTTTTATCATGTGTAGGTGTTGGATTTTGTCAAATGCTTTTTTACATCTATTGATATGATTATGTGATTTTTTTCTTCTTTAGCCTGTTGATGTGATAAATTACATTAATTGATTTTCAAATGTTGAACCAGCCTTGAATACCTGGGATAAATCTTTCTTGATCGTGGTGTATAATTCTTTCTATAGATTGTTGAATTCAATTTACTAATATTTGTTGAGGATTTGTACATCTATATTCCAAAAAGATATTGCTCGGTAGTTTTCTTTTCTTGTAATGTCTGTGTATGATTTTTCTATTAGGGTAATAATGCTGGCCTAATACCAAAATGAGTTAGGAATAATGGGTTAGGAAGTGTTAGGAAGTATGAGTATTAGGAAATAATAGGAAGTATTGTAATGAGTTAGGAAGTATTCTACCAGAAGAGATTGTAGAGAATTGGTATAACTTTTTCCTTAAATGTTTGGTAGAATTCACCAGTGAACCCATCTTTGTCTAATACTTTATTTTGGAAGCTTATTAATTACTGATTTGATATCTTTAATAGATATAGGCTATTCAAATTGTCTACTTTTTCATGTGTGAGTTTTGGCAGATTTTGTCTTTTAAAAAACAGGTCTATTTCATTCACATCAGACATGTGGGCATAGAGTTGTTCACAGTATTCCTTTATCATCCTTTCAATGTCCATGAGATCTGTAGTAATGTACTCTCCTTTATTTCTGATATTAGTAATTTGTGACCTCTCTTTTTTTGTTATTAGCATATGCTCTTTCTTGTGTTTCTACGGTAGTGACATTCATTATTCAGATTCCAGATGAAGGGCTCCCTTGAGAATTTCTTGCAGGGCTGGTCGTGTGGTGTAGAATTGCCACAATTTTTGTTTGGGAAATACACTATTTCTCCCTCATTTCTGAAGGAGAGCCTTGCTGGGTAAAGAATTCTTGGCTGGAAATTTTTTTCTTTTAGTGTTTTGAATATATCATTCCACTTTCTTCTGGCCTGTAGGGTTTCAGTTGAGAAGTCTGCTGTTAGTCTGATAGGGGTTCCCTTATACGGGCTCCCTTATAGGTGACTTGATGCTTTTCTCTTCCCACTTTTAGAATTCTCTCTTTGTCTTTGAGCTTTGCAAATTTAACTATAATGTGTCTTGGAGAGGATCTTTTTAGATTGAGTCTGTTTGGGGACCTTTGAGCTTCCTGCATCTGAAGGTCTGCATCTCTCCCTACCCCTAGGAAGTTTTCTGTTATTATTTCCTTGAATAGGTTTTCAATACCTTTTTCTTTCTCCTCCCGTTCTGGAATATCCACAATTTGGATGTTAGAACGCTTGAGGTTGTCTGCTATCTCTCTTAGATTTTCCTCGTTATTTTAAATTCTTTTTTCCTTTTTTTTTTTTGTCTACCTGGGTTATTTTGAAAAGACCATCTTCGAGATCTGCAATTCTTTCTTCTGCTTGCTCTAGCCTGCTGCTTAAGCTCTCTGTTGTGTTTTTTATTTCAGTAAGTGAATCTTTCATTTCTAGGAGTTGTGCTATATTCTTTTTAAAGGTATTAATTTCTTTGTAAATTTCCTCCTTCATATTCTGGATATTTTTTCTTGTTTCCTTGTGTTCTCTAACTGAGTCTTCTTTTATTTCTTCAAGCTTTCTTAAGATCATTGCCTGGAATTCTTTTTCAGACATTTCCGGGATTCCCTGTTCTATGGGGTCTGGAAATTGAGCATTACTGTATTCCTTCAGTGGTGTCATATCTTCTTGTTTGTTTATAGTTCCAGTATTTTTTCATTGATGTTTGGGTATCTGGTAGAGGACTTGCTTTTTCTGTTACTCTGGGTTTGGCTATGAGGATAAAGACTTCCTCCTCTATTTGCAGGCTCTACTGGTGACTCTTCTTGTATTAGTGTAGTCAGGTGAATGACAGGTTTCCTGTAGAGTGGCCCTGGCTCCTACAGTGGAGCTGAACTGTCCTTGTAGTGACAGAAGGTGCGGTGGTATCTATATTCGCCACCTTGGCTCCTGTTCTAGCTTTCCGTGGCTGTAGACTGAGCCCCTGGTGCTGTGCAGGTCTCAGCTCACCTTGGTACCTGCTGGGCTGTGTGTGCTTCCCTTCCCCCCAGGGCCTTAGACTGGACCCCAGGGCCATGCAGGTCTTGGCTCACCTTGGGAGCTGCTGGGCTGTGTGTGCTTCCCCAGCCGCAAGGGTCTGGTCTCGGCTCACCTCAGTGGCTGTTCTTTATTAGCATATGAATCATAGTTGTTTTAAATTCCTGGTCTGATAATTCTGACATTCCTGCCATATCTGAACCTGGTTCTGATGCTTGCTCTGTTTCTTCATACTGTGTTCTTTGTCTATTAGTAGGCCTAGTAATTTTTTCTGGTAGCCAGACATGATGTACTGAGTAAAAGGAACTCTGGAAAACAGGCCCTCAGCAGGAGGAGAGGGGTAGTGGTCTATAGGCCTGTGAGTAGGTCTCAGTCTTGTGCTGAGACTACGCCTTTGGTGTGTGAACTTCACAGTGTTTCTCAGTTTATTTCTCCCCTCTTAGGTGAAAGGAGATGGCTAGAGGGGGATGGAGTTGGGTATTTCCCTTCCCACAGGTCAGCTGGGCTCAGATAAAACCCCAGTAAATTAGGCCCTGGTAAAACAGTTCCTTTTCCTCTCCCCCTGCTGGAAGCCCTGCAATTGGGCCCCCTTGGAATTTTTAACTCGTGAACTTGTCCACACTGAGCCTCCAGCAATTCACAGATTACAGTTCGGGTTTTCCTGCCTCTGGATTGATTCCTGTGGAGGTTTCTGCTCGTGGGTTTCTGTTCCCGTAAGTTATGACTCTCTGTATCCACCTTTTTGTCTCTCCAATTTTGGGAGCTGCAGTTTGCCCTGTGACCTCCCTTCTCTGATGGATCAAAGATGAGTAGTTGATTTTTTCAGATCGTTCAGCTTTTGTTAGGACAGAGTGACAACTTCCAGGCTCCTTCAGTGTGGAACCAGAAACCTGAATTCTGACGCTATTTTTAAATTTAAGTTCTTTTTCTATGATGCGTATATGCTGTTTCTATAACAAAATTATTACGTTAAATATTAAATCCTGAAGGGAGGAGTCATATCTTTGACCCAGTACCTACACTTTTATGTAAAGGAAGATAAACTCTATAAATAAAAATGTCCATGGTGGTTGTCCAGAATAATCTGGAAATAGAGTAAGTGTCTCATGGCAGGAGAATGCTTGCATAGATTGTGTGGTAACAGAATGAGGGCTGCAAGTGTGACATGCAGGTTTACAAAGAGTTTAGAAGTGACTTGGGAAGGCGCGCCCTGAGCTTGTAAATCCAAACAGTGTTTCAAAAGTTTTATAGATTCCAAATTTTCTATAGTATAAATATTGGTTACATTTATATTTAGAAAAAAATGTGATGAAATGTCACTTTGTGGAAGGCACTCCTGGTCTTTCTGCTCTCTGCCCACGTCCCCCTGAGCCCAACTTATTGTGGCTGCCCCCGCCCTAGAGGTCTCCACTGGGCTGAATGTCCCCAGGGTTTTGCCAACCCTCAGCTGAGCCATGGGTTGTTGGTAGTTGACTTTTTGGTCAAGTCCACCTACTTGGGGGAAAGTGGTTTCCGTGGTTGCTGAGTCTAACCTCCAGGTTCCACTATTCAGTTCAGCACAGTTCCTCATTTCCTGTCACCACGCTTTGAGCCCAGGCTTCCATCTGACCCACGGCACTTACATTCTTCCAACAGAAACTGAAAACAGCAATAAGCTGGTTTTCAGAATGACTGAGAAGGCATGAGGCTATCCTGGCCAAGACAAACAGACTAGTGGAGATCCCTGTCTTGGAGAGGTCTGGCTGGCAGGGCCAGGTGGGTGTGTCTGGGTGGAGAGCCAGCAGATGGTGGCATGGTGGCCACTGGGAAAGTGGGAGCTGTTGAGGTGGATGGCTTGGGGGAGGTGAGACTGGCCTGCAGGGCTCTGCCCTCTGGCAGGCACGGTCCCCTCCCACATGGGGGTCCAAGACATTCCACGGCAGCATTCCTGCCTTGACAACACATTTCCCAGTCGGATTGAAATCAATCCATGGAAATCCCTGCCCTCAAGGGCCTGCTCTCTGCCCAAGTGCAGCAGCTGCAGGACAAGCCTGGTTCCCTGGGCCGGTCCATGTGGATGCTTTTAGATGTGAGCAGAGGCACACTCTGGCTTGGGTCTCGAGCCTTTGAATTAGCCATTCCCCCGCCAAGAACGTGTTCTGAATGGCTGTTTTGCATGGCAGGGGATAGCTCTTTGCAGATTCAGAATCTAGATTATTACCAGAAAGTGTAAAGTGTCTGGTGATTTTGGAAGTAAACCTTTCTAGACTTAAGTTCAGGACCCATGTGACTCCCCAGACTACAAAGAGCATATTTAGCTATGGAGCAAGGGAGCAGGCAGTGCAAGCCCATTGCCCTGTGTTAGTTTGGGCTTCCCTGAAAACAGACCTGGGGGTAGTCTTGGATGCAAGTGGTTTACTTGGGAGGAGATCCCTGGTAAGGAGTGTGGGGTCAGGGCAGAGGGTGGTGGTTAGTGGGCAGGGTCATGCTGTGGGTTGTCGGGGAACTGCTGTCCCCCTGAGGGACTGGAGAGCTGGGGTGTCTCTTCACTGATTGCATACTTCATCGGCCCTGGCTCTAAAAACCTGGTTCTTCTGGGCCGCCCTACAGAGGGCTAAGCAAGCTCCCCTGGCTGGAAAAAGCCCCCAGGCAGGGGAATGGAGAGAAGGGGCACCTGAGGAGGACATGCCTGGGGACCACCCACTACCGAGAGGGTATGGTGTGGGGCACATATACATCTGTGACACCTCCCTTCCCCCAGAATGAGCAAAAGCTTGGAGATGCAGCAGGCAGTAAACAGAGTCCTAGCCGATTCCCCACCTCAAACCCAATCCATCATTTCATCAATCTGGTGCATTACAGAGCACCAGTTGCATGTGGGGCACTGTCCTGGGAGCTCATGAGCAGAAGAGATGGAGACCCCCATCCTCCTGGAGCTTCAAGCGGGGCCAGGTGCCTGGTCCTGTCAAGCCCAAGGGGTCTGCCCAAGATGTGGCCCACTGAGCAAACTCAAGCATCTCTTGCCGGTTTTCACTAATCATGTGCCTGCCTGGAAGACCCCCACCCCCACTGTCCTCTTATGGAAGCCTCCTCACAGCTGAGAGTTCAGAGAAAACAGTGGCTCAGTGAGCGGGCAGGCAGGCAGAGAGTTGTACGATTAGAGGAGTTTTCCACTGCATGAGAGTTCTCAAGTCTGTGCTCGTGTGTTAGCTTCCCAGAGCTTCTGTAACAAACGCCACACGCTGGGTGGCTGAAAACAACAGACATTTATTCTCTCACAGTTCTGGAGGCCACAAGTCCAAAATCAAGGTGTCCACAGGGCACACTCTTCCTGCAGCTTGTCCAGGAGGATCCGTTCCTTGCCTCCCTGGCTTCCGTGGGAGGCTGGCAGTCCTCGGCGTTGTTTGGCTTGTGGATGTCTCCCTCCAGGCTCTGCCCCTGCCTTCACGTGGGCTCCTCCCTGCATGTCTTCTCTCCTTCTCGTTCTTTATGGAGGCGCCTGTCATTGGGGTTAGGGCCCACTCTGACCCAGGATGATCTCATCTCCAGATCCTTAACTGCTTTTGCAAAGACCCTTTTTCCAAATAAGTCCCCATTCACGGGCTCTGGATGGGCGTATCTTTTAGGGTTTACCATTTCAATGCACTGCAGCCTGCATTGGAGACTGAAAATTAAAAGGCTTTTTTGATTATTTTATATCTTTTAACCACTTATTGTGGTGCCAGCTTTCCTGCTGCAAGTGAGGCCAGAAGCGTGAATCTCTTATGGCCAGATGGGGGCTGTCCAGGACTTTGCCCATTGAACAAACAAAAGAATCTCTTTTCCTGTTGCAACAAATCATGCCCTACCTTGAAGACTCAGCTTCACTTGTCCTGCAGCAGCATCACGTAACAATCATCCCAAGTATTTACTGACAAAGCATCCCTGCCTAGTTGCACATCTTTAAATTGTGTCTCCATGAGCAGGAATGGATCTCAGGAATGGATCTGCAGAGTGGATCTCTGCAGGTTGCCAGGCTCGGACCTTCCCAGTCCTTCCCCTCTGGCCCTCCCCAGCCTCAGCCTGCACGTTGAGGTCCTGCCATGGAATACAGAAAAATTGGAGACTTTCACCACTTCGCATATACCACATTGAATTTGTGTCCTATACCAGTATCTTTCTTTAATTTACATGATTATTTCATTATTTTTCACAATTCCGAATGTAACCAGGAACTGGGCACTGTTCAGAGCTGCTCACTGTTGAGTCCTCTGCCCCCTGGAATTTCCAACAGCAGAACCCTGGGATTGGGGACCCCTCCTGGACAATGTAGTAAGGGGTCAGCGGGGACAAAAGCATCCATAGGCATTTACATCCTAATCTTTGGAGGTTGGGTGTCCTGCACAGCAGCGTCGTTTTGTGTAAGGACAAGGGGTCTGGCTGTCACACAATAGTGACAGACGGGTGGCTATCTGGAGGCAGGCCACTACCTGGAGTTTTCTACCCGACAGCTTTGAAAACCCCTATTCCTCATGCCGATCCCCACTTCAGGGCATCCTGGGGCAGAAGGACTACTTCCCAACCGCACGTGTGTTGTCTACATTCATTTAGAGCACCAAGAAAGTGTGCTTCTTTGGTAAGAAGTTCCAAATAGTTATGTTAGCAAAACTTTTACACTAAATATTGTTATTAGCATCCTAAGAAGAGTCTACTGTCTGGAGTTCAAAGTCCAAACCAATGGCCTTGATGCCAGTTCTGACGTTTAGCCAGGGGCTATCTAGATGCTAGGTCTTGCACACCCTGCTCAGGCGCAGCAGGGTTGGCTCCCCACGCCATGGCAGCTTCCCCCCAAGGATGAGGTGCCAAGCCCTCACACCCAGGCTGTGGCTGTCCAGGAGGGGCATCTCTTCCTAATTGGCTCGAAACTTATTTTGTCTACCAGCGGGCACTGCCCAAGCTCTGTACACTTTCCTTATTGGAAGCACAAGGCAGTCAGGCAGGTGACACCTGACCCTGCCTCAGGGCCTGGGCTGGGCTGGACCACAGGGTCACCAAGGAGAGGAGAAACTGCCCTTGCCCACTGCTGCACCAGGCAGAGTGCCAGGCAGGTCTGTCCTGAGAAAGGGCCTGTCCTTGGGCCAGGAGGGAGCTGGTGGCTGTGTTGTCCCAGAGGGAGAGGAGACAGTGGGTGACCCTGAACTCCATGGACGGCAGAGACAGGACTGGAAAAGAAATTCTAGATGGCGACCCACCAGACTTGCTCACTGAGTGTCTCAGCTGAACCTGTGACTAGTAGAGATGGACACTCCGGGGAGGTTGGAACCCCTGACCACTGCGCCCAGCCCAGGTCCTCAAAGGTGCCCCACTGCACATGGTGGTGGTGGTGGTGGTGGTGCGGGGGCAGCTTGTTTTGCAATGAACCAGGCTGGGGGAGGAGATGAACATGGGCTTGTGGAGGGCTTGGCACCTCACTCAGTCTCTGGGGAATTGGCCGGTTCCACCCAAGTTGTCACTGGGCCTCCGCCCTATACTGCCCAACCTGGGGGGAGAGGTGTCCAGAGGCAGGCTCGAGGTCCTGCCTTCCTTCTGCACTGCTTACCCACTTCCAGCAATCCACACCAGAGTTTCTAACTGCTGCTTCTGCTACTTGTCAAATGGGCAGGTAATATGGTGAAGCCAAGAGACAGGACTGCAAGCTCCGGCTGCAGCATTTGTGACGCTAAGTAAATGGATCTCTTCACTTCTTCACACCTCGGTTTCCCCATCTGTAAATGGAGATGATCCCTGCTTCACCCTCTATATGTATATCAAGGTTGCAATAAAACCATATGTGAATGTGTTTTGGAAATGATGAGGTGCTTTAAAAGCATCGTCTAATTAGAGGGCCGGCCCGGTGGCGCACTGGATGGTGCGCCGCTTGGGAAGTGCGGCAGCGCTCCCGTCCGAGGGTTCGGATCCCATGTACAGACCGGTTCCCGCTCACTGGCTGAGCGAGGCGCGGGAGCAAAACCGAGGTTTGCGATCCCATTGCCGGTCCCCGGTCCGGTATGGGGGCAACACTGAGGGTTGCGATCCGTTGCCGGACATGGAAAAAAGACAAAAAAACAAACAAACAAACAAAACAAAACAAAACAAAACAAAACAAAAAAAAATAAAAGCATCGTCTAATTAGAGACCAAACCTTGATGAAACTCAGGCTTTTCAACTGTGAAATGGGAGAAGTCTTTACGTCATGTGATTATCTGATGATTAAACAGGATAATCCGTGTGATAGTAGCTGACCTATTAAAGGTGCTTAAGCAATATCAGTTATACTAATGCTTCAAAATCTGTCACATCTCCAGGATGTTTTGGTTTGTAACATTTTAACTGTTATTCATTTATAAGAAAAAAGCAGACAATACAGATTTATTTATTTTTTATTTATTTATTTTTTAATTTTTATTTTGTCAATATACAATGTATATGATTATTAT